>NC_077227.1:6428366-6548366 GCF_027887165.1 Monodelphis domestica | reverse complement strand
GCCTTCTGCTCTGCAACTTCTGGTGCCCCGGGGCCCCTGGGAGGGAAGAGAGGTGGGGGCTGCCCCAACGTTTCCTTGTTATGAATAAAACCAGGGAAGCCACGGCCAGCCGTAGGGTGATGAGAGGCCTGCCCTCTGCACTCTTCTGAGCGAAGCCAGCAGGCGACAGGGATTTTATTGGCCTGTTCCAAGGTCTAGAGGTGCCCAAGCAAAGGCCCACCTCAAGGAGGTCCAGTGGAGAAGACCACACGGAAAGAACTCCGTCCACAAGGAATGTGTGTAGTGTGAAAGGAAGGAAATGTACAGCCGGAGCTGTAAAGCCCGGAGGAGGATCCCTGCAGATGGGGGGAATCGAGTTCAGTCTTGTAGGATTCCATGACAGGCGAGGGATGGAGGGGAAGGGCGAGAACATGCCAGATAATGGGCACAGCCAGTGCAGAGACCCAGGAGAGGGAGTCTGATTGAAGACACGCACTTTGACCCAGGAAGCTGGCTCGTATGATGGGTAGAAAGAAGGGAAAGGCAGGCCAGTGAACTGTAAGCAGGTGACGGGCTATAAAGAGACTGAATGCCAAAAGCAGGCCTTCGTCATTGGTGCTAGAGGGAACATTGGAGCATGCCGAGAAAGGAAGTGACACCGACCTAGACTGAAAGCCCGTCATAAACTGAAAAATAGTGAAAAATGAGAGGCGAGTCGCTGACAGATTGGAACGAGGAAAGCTCTGCCGCAGGGAGACGTAAAGGAGCGACAGTAATCCAGGAGACCGGTGACGAAGCTTGGGTTGTGTGAAGGTGAGCAAAGTGGCGAAGGCAGAAAGATGGGTACCGACTGGATATGTGAGGTGAGAACGGGCGGCTGAGCATGAGACAGACGAGGCTGAGATCACGCATGCCTGGGGGAACGGTGGTGCTTTTGATGGTGATAACGATGGCTAGAAGAGGAGAGAGCACGGGAGCAAGACGATGTTCGGGACACGGTGACTTTTGGAGGTCCAGCTCAGGATTCAAAAAGGAAGTGGTTGCTATTGGAGCTCAGGTGAGAGATGAGCTAGGATTGCGTAGATCTGAGAATCGCAGCTTAGAGACAATAATTGAAAATGAGAGCCGATGAGATGAGCAGCAGAGATGGCGGAGGAGAAGAGAAGAGGGCCCAGGATAGAGCCTTAGGGGAGACTCGCTATTAATAGACCCGGCATGCATGAATATTCACCAAAGTAGAATGAGATAATTGAGAGAAAAATCAGGAGAGAGGAGAGTCCTGAAAAGCTCCCCAGAAGAGAAGTATCCCAAAGAGGTTGCTGGAAGAGTCAGGGCCTACAGAGAGGTCGAGAAGGGTGTGAATTCTCAAAGGGCCAATGGATTTTTCAATGAAGAGATCATTGGTAACTTTGGAAAGAAGGGTTTTTATTCAATGATGATACCAGAAGCCAGACTGCAGAGAGTTTAGAAGAGAAGACAGAGATGAGATATAGAATGATAGCGGGGCTCAGTGGATCAAGTGAGGGATTTTTAAAAATGTATTGAAGACATGGGCACATTTACAGCAACAGAGGATCAACGAGTAGACAGGGAGATCCTCAAGAACTGGTAAGGATGGGGGTGACAGATGGGGCAATCTGCTGGAGAGAGTAGATGGGGCCAAGGGTTCATGCAGAAGAATTGGTCTTCATTGGCCACCTCTTCAACTGAGAATGGAGTGGAGGAGCAAGATGATATGAGGATAAGGAGAGAAGAAAGAGTCTTCACAGAAACCCAGAATGATTTCAGTGAAATAGGAGTTGAGATCCTAGGCTGAGACAGGGGGAGGCTTGGAGAGAACAGTCATTGTAGTAAGTGGAATAGCAAATTTATTAGGAGCAGAAGCTTTGAGAAGAGACCAAGAAGGAGTCTTGGGCTTAACACTCACAGTTATTATGCATGATTTGGATGAAGATGTAGAAGACTGAGAAGGAGTGATTAGACAGGCAGGAGAGGTATGAGGAGACAGCAGTCAGAAAAACACAGATGAGAGAATAGCCTGAGCATTCATCTTTGTGGTAAGATTCTTTTTTGTTTACTTATGGTTAATTTTATGGTCTTATTGCATTACATCCAATTGGAATCATTGTCTTCCTGGTTCTGATCATTTCACTCTGTTTCAGTTCAAATGAGTCTTCCTGTGTTTCTCTGAATTCCTATTCTTGTTATTTCTAATGGCACATTAATATCCTTTTATAAGACTTTACCACTGGTTGTTCAGTCTTTCTTGGCTTGAAGTGTACACCCTTAATCTCCAGACCTCCTTCTTCTCCCCCACCAATTGAGTATTTTTAAGAAAACCAGATCAAAATAATGATTATTAAAAACTTTGTAAATATGTAGGTAAACTACAGTCACAACATTCCCCAAACTAACCATGTTTAAAAAATGTGAGGAAATAAAGGGCAGTTAGATGATTGAGGCAGAAGAGAGCTAGGTCTAGAGTTGGGAGGAGCTGGGTTCAAATTTAGCCTCAGACACTTCTTAGGTGAAAGAATCTGGGCAAATCACCAAACCCCAAATGTCTAACCCTTACCACTCAGAATTCTGCCTGGGAACCAATACTTGTGTCAATTATAAGAAGATAAAGATATAAGAAGATATAGGTTAAAAAATAATATGCAGATACTTTGACAAAGTCTTTTTTTTTGATGAAGCCATTCTTTCATAATTATTCTTTCCTCTTTTATTTTCCAATGATCTCTTCTAGAATTTTTACAAGGATTTGAAATCAGCCTCAATAATCTATAATTTTGGAAAATCTGTTCTTTCAAAAAAGAGGATATTTTCCTTTCTTCAATCTTGCTATACCTCTTCATTTTTCCTTTGACTTTTCTTCCATTATTAACAATGGCTCTACAATCAGATCTACCAGTTCGGTGGAGGTGAAGCTATCGTTTATCTGCTCGGCAGGGCTTGGATTCATCAAGGGCAGTGAGAGATTCTCGTACTCTTCCTGATTTATCTTAAAGCTATGCATGTCTTGGTATCAAGTATGTTCAAAGGTGACTCATATTCAATCTGAGGTCTTTGAAAATGCTCAGGTAGTTTTCATGTCAATTGTTGATTGGTCCCACTTCCTCCATCTTTTACTTGCGAAGTGGCTTTCTTTGAAGCCCAGTCCATTGCAGGACTTTATGTTTATATTCATTAATGTTCATTTGAATAGGTTTATTCATTGTTGCAACTTGTTGAAGTCTGTTGGAGCCTCAGTTTACATTTAGAAAGGTTTGTTCATGAACAACTTTTTAACCATCATTTTATCAGTTCTTCCTTGTCTTGCAGAAATGGTGGCAAGGTCAAATGGGTCCAGGGTTGAAGAAAAGGAAGATGCTAGGGATAGACAGACCTGAGAAGGCTGTGCTCAGCCCTCTCTGGAGGACAACTTCAGGGAAAATGCTTTCGAACCAAGGAAATCCTTCTCAGGGGCGGTTTAGGTTGATGCCCCCTGAGGTCATTTGCAACTCTTTGCTTCTGCAGGCTTCCTGCTGCTACCCATGAAAGGTCACTCGTTCTCCAGAAGAGACATGTCCACCATGCTAGAAGGTCACCTTCCTGCCCTGTGGAAAGATTCACGTCGAAGTGATGACTCAGATCTCCAATAGGAGGTCTTCCTGATCTCCCTCCCTCCTCCCAAGCTTTGCTCCATGTCTTCTCTCTGAGATGACTTCCAGTTTAGCCCGTACATAGCTCATATCTACATAGTGGTTGGCACCTTTTCTCCACCATTAGACTATAAGCTCCTTGAAGGCAGGGACTGTTTTTGTCTTATTTGTGAAAAAAAAGATTCACTTCAATCCAGTCAATGGGTCTTTTGGCTACTTCACAAACAAGAAACTCTCTCTTTCTCTGCTCCCAGCATTTCCTCTGGCTGCCCCTCACATCTGGGAGCGATCTCTTCCCTCTCTTCTGGTGATTGGTCTCCTGGGCTTCCTTTACATCCCAACTAAAATCTCTCTCCTACAGGAAGCTTTCCGCAGCCCTCTTCGTCTGTTAATTATTTCTATTGATCCTGCCTCTAGCTTGCTCAGTATAGTTTGGTTTGCTTGTTGTCTCCCCCATTAGACTGTAAACTGCTTGAGAGAAGGGGCTGTGCTTGGCCTTTTTTTTGTTTCCCCAGGATATCGCCCAGGGTCTAGCACATAGTAGGTGCTTAATAAGTAGATACTGATTTGTATCTCCAGTGCTTAGCAGCCTGGAACACAGTAGGTATTACATAAATGCTTGGTGACTTGATCGGATGGGTTATTCTTCTCTGTTGGTCAAAACTTTCTGCCAGTTTCTACTTGTGACCCTTTAGCCTTCACAGAATACCATGGAAACTAAGCCCCGCATTCATGTTTCATGATGAGTCCAAGCACTGTCTGCAAGTATTGCCGAAGGCCTCTCAGCTTCTCTAGAAATGGCCTCCTTTCTGGTTATTGATTTCTTTGAAGGAGCATGGAGCTCTTTTAAGACTTGCCCCTAGTCTTACAAGACAACAGGCCAACCAATTCCACAAAGAGGCATCGCTGCAAAGAGACAGAGCTCTTTCTGTTGAGTTTGCTTCAGGCGTGGGAGCACTTCCAACACACTTCTTGTCCAGCTTGTGTTTTCTCAGATGTAGACTAATGTGTGTCCTTTCCCTCCTCGTGACTCGTTATTTTGGTTAATTCCATGGTGTGAAAGCGAAGCCTGTTGACTCAGCCCCTGCCGCGTGTATGATATCACTAGCAGACACTTCCATACATTCTCACTTATTTAACATTTCCAGAATTACATTTAATAACATCACGTTAAGTTAAAATGTGTTTAAACTGCTAATGCACTGGGTCATTGACTTTAACAATGTTCTCAATTCTACATTTAATTATTGTACAAGCTGGTATTGACGATCACATTTCAGTTGGAGGGATGGAGGAAAGCTTTCTTAGATCAGAATAAATGGAACAACTCACTAATGTTCTGGGAGAGACATAGAGGGGGCCGTCGATTGTAGCAGAGACAGATGGTTGTGCATAGAGAAATAGAGGGCGCCATTTTCTCTATAGTCCTGTGGCCTAATGATAAACGGTGTGTGTGTGTGTGTGTGTGTGTGTGTGTGTGTGTGTGTGTGTGTCTCAAGGAGATGACCAGAGAAACACTAAGGGCTCAATACAATCATTTGTGCCATTAGCATAGTGGCATCTCAACAGTGAGAAAGGCAGCATTGACTAGGTGCTTCTAATGAAGACCATGACCTTTCCAAAACAATGGCTGCCCCATGTTGCCAAGCTCATTTTTTTAAATGTCCCTCATTCTCTCCAGATTTTAGTCTTCCTTCTTTTGGGAGACTTGCCTCCCTTACAGAATCCCAGGTATATATGCCTGGCCAACCATGCCTCTCACACTGATGGCCAACTATCTTGAAGATTCCCAGGGCCTGGAGAGGAGTTAAGATAGAGGTCATGGGGTGGGGGGGAACAGCTGGGCAGCTCAGTGGATGGAGAGTTAGGCCTAGAGATGGGAGGTCCTGGGTTCAAATCTGGCCTCAGACACTTCCCAGCTGTGTGACCCTGGGCAAGTCACTTGACTCCCTTTGCCCAGCCCTTACCATGATTCTGCCTTGGAACCAATACACAATATTGATTCCAAGATGGAAGGTAAGGGTTTAAAAAAGAAAAAAAGGGGGGGCAGCTAGGTAGCTCAGTGGATGGAGAGTTAGGCCTAGAGATGGGAGGTCCTGGGTTCAAATCTGGCCTCAGACACTTCCCAGCTGTGTGACCCTGGGCAAGTCACTTGACTCCCTTTGCCCAGCCCTTACCATGATTCTGCCTTGGAACCAATACACAATATTGATTCCAAGACGGAAGGTGAGAGTTTAAAAATAAATAAATAAAAAGAAAAAAAAAGATAGACGTCATGGGTATGAGCTACCCATAGTCATCATTGTCAGCAAGTCATGGTGACATGTTGTGATTTGCTTGTGGTGCTGAAGCTAGGATAACCTATAATATCTGTTTCTTCCTACTATCCTCTGTTTTCACTTGAAGACTTCATCAAAAGTCACATTTCTTTGAAAGGCCTTATATAACATTTCCTCATTAGCTGCACTACCCTGAGTGTCTTAACCTCTGTCTGACTCAGTTTTCTCAACTGTAAAATTGTGATAATACCATCAATCTTATAGGATTTTTGTGAGAATCAAATGAGATACTATAGCCCAATGCCTGGCACATGCTAGACACTTCAGAAATGCTTGTTTTGAATAAATAGAAAGTGTTATCCTTGGACTAGGAGAACACGCTTTGGGATCCCAATTTTTGTCACGTACTCCTTGGGCAAATGTAGACTTCTCATAAGGTCTGGGCCCTGGGAGATCAGCACACAGAAGGAAGCTGAAAAGTCTGGGAAGGGTAGAGTGTGGCACAGCTTGGGGGTACCAGCGCTGGAGCTGAAGCCAGGTACAATTGCTGAAGGGCAACAGACTTACCAAGGCGGTCATAAGCTCATAGAGGAGGGCTTTGAGAAGAGTTTAGTGTTCTGTCCTCCACAGAGAGGGAGCTGAGAAGATGTAGCATAGCCACATCTGATTCATTCTTCATGGGGCTGCGATCTCAGGTAATCAGCTTATCCTGTGGAGGGGACCAGTAGGGAGGAGTCATGTTGCTCTATGGAGTCAGACCCAAACCCAGCTGCTGATAGAGGATGGAGTTACATATGCTATTGTGAGGTTGACTTTTGGTACGGTTTAAACTAGAAGGATGCTAAGATCCCTTCCCAATGACAGCATATGATTCTGCTAGTTAACCTGTCTCAGCCTCAGTTTCCTCAAAATTAAAAAGAGGATGTTGGATTGGTTGACCTCTCTTAACTATGAATGTAGGAACTTTTAATGTGTTTTATTTATATTTCAGGCTTCAAAACGCATAGCAATGATTCCATCAAAACATATTTATTAAGTACTTTAGTGGGTGCCAGAAGGAATGCAAAACATTAGAAACAGAAAGCAAAAGCCACATTGCAATGGGTGACCTCATGTATATCAACAGGTCCAGACAAGACCCATACAGAGTATGGCCATCTTGGAAGGGAAGGCTGTAGTAGCTGTTGTGACAGAAGAATTCCCTACAGAAAGCAAGATGTGAGCTGGATCCTGAAGAAAGCCAAGTTATCCCAAAGGCAGAGGGGAAGAGGGGAAATATTTGAGGCACACAATCTCATTTCATTTTCACAAGAACCCCACAGTATAGTTCTTATTTACATTGTACATGTGAATATAATATCTAAACCCCAGCTCACATGTTATCCCCACAGAAAGCTATTCTATGTCTAAAGCAGTTTGGTGGTCAACACCTACTTGATATCATAGCTCATGAGCCCCAACCAGTGCCTTTTTCTTACTGAAGGTCACTTTATTTTAGGGCAAAAGACATTTAATTAAACAATATGGTATGTTAAAAGATAAGGAAGACCCCCTTACACCCTAAAATAAAGCAACCAACTCTACTATGGATTATGAGACTATCTGTAGGGAAGGAGATTCAAGCAGGGAACATAAGGTTGGGGAATATGCATGCAGAGCTATACATGTAAGGAATATTGATGGCTGGGGCAATTTATGCCTCAAATAAGATAGAGTTTTTGAAATAGTCTGGAGATATCATTATGCAGTCCAAGCTTTGGTCTCCTAATTTTAGTGGGCATATTCCCTGAGTTGTTGCAGAAACTGCTAGAAACTTGGTTCTGAAAGACTCATAACCCCAGGTTATTTCATCTCTTTTGTGATTCAGACTCCAGTCACTGGTGCACAGCCAACTAAACAGAATAGTCCTTAGGCAAATAAGACTGTGTTTTGACCTCCTTTTCTTTTGCTGTAGATTTGGGTTTCTTAGTCTACTGACTTTGTTATTGGTGTTTGGGTTAAAAGTGTGAAAATTTCTTTCAGATTCACTCAATTTCCCTGTTGCCAATTACAGTCTTTGCCAATCACCTGGGTTTATAAACTCATCCTGTTCTCTTGACCCCAGAAACCAAATTGTTAATCTCTCCTCAAGGCTCCATGAACTTAAAAGTTAAACCAAGTTTACACAGCTATAAAATGGCAACACCAAAGTTAAAAGGGGGGGGGTGTGTCTTTTGATTCTTATTCCATTGCTTGGAAGATGATATAGGCTGATAATATATAGAAATAACAGATGTGCAACTTAAGTGTTACACCAATAACAAAGTATTAAAAGGCCTATAGTAAGACATTTTGGACCTGTTGTTGGATAGATTGTCTTTGAAGGATTTATCAACTTGGAAAAACACAAAAATACTAAAGTAGTCAGAAAAATCAAGTCTTTAATCAGAAAAGAGAAAGGTCCAATATAACTGGCTGCTAACACAGAGCCGAGTGCCAGATAATGCAGAGAGTCAAAACCCTGGGGGCTCTGGGGACAGTAGCTCGGGGATGAGCAAGGCACTAGAAGATTATCTGAAGAACAATAGAACATAGGAATCTTATATACCTTTAGTGAACCCAGGGCATCAAACATACACTGACAGGTTGCAAGCAGGCTTAGGAAAGAGGCCTTAGCCAGAGGCTGGGGTATCAGGGTGTGGTATACTATGATGGATACTAAAAGGATGGTTCCTGCACAGGTTTTGGTCTTGGGAACAGATCTCTGATATAATGGGGGGAATTTCTAAGACTAAAAGAGTACTTAACATTTGATTAGGTCTGCTAGCCCTACCTAAACTGGGATCATCAAGTATCTTAAGGTCTATCTTTCCATCTGAAATGGGTGAGTCACTTCCTTCATGGTGAATTCTCAGGAGATGGGAAAAACTGAGGTTCCCAAAAAACCCAGTTGACACACATAAGTGAACATTTAACAGATTCATGGAAGGACATGCAAAGAATGACAAGGTATGGAAAGATTCATTGTTGCTGCACCAGGAGAGGGTGTATTCATACGCCCAGATCATGGATACATTGAATGATTGCAGTAATGATGGAAGACTAGACAACTGTTTAAATCCCATCTTATCTACTTTTATCTAATTACTTTTTGGAAAGTTTAGAAATGTTTATCAAGAAAGATAAATCTTCCCCTCCCAACTCCTTTTCATCTTGAGCATAATGCACAATAAATAGTGTAATTATTGCCCAAGGAAGCTGACAGTAAATAATTCTGATCATAACTGGCTTTCCTTGCTAGTTATTATACAACTGATTTTTTAAACATCTGTCAATAGGTTTTTATGTAACTAGATTCTTTTGTGATTAATTAACCCTCTAATTTTTTCAACTGCAACTGAACTTCTTAATGAAACATATTCATTATGTCCTCAGCTCTTTGTCTCAGGCATCTGCAGGCTGTACAAGCCGAACATATTAATTATGATAAATAAAAAATAAGGAAAGCAGCAGGTGTGCCCTCATGCATTCTACAAAGATGCATGTTTTTAAAATTTCCCCAGCTTCCTCACTTCCTGCTAGGGGGGCTTCAGGCACTGGGCTATAAACATTGCTGGGCATATTCTCTGGAGGGTCCTTCCATGCTCAGGCATCACCTGTGTGACAATTCAAGGTACATTATTAAAAAATTTAGAAAAGGGAATAAGCTCAAGGATATGACTCTTTTTCTCTGGTTAGTTAGGACCTGGGAATACACACATGAACCAAAGCATTGTGTGTAGTGGCTATAGTAATAATCTTTCACATTTACAGTGTACTCTTTGATTGTGGAATGCTTTGCATATAGCCTAGCATGGTAGGAAGATCACAGGATTTGAAGTCATATCTGCCTGAAATCAAGGCTTTGCTGCTTAGTAGTGATGTCATCCTGAGCAAGTCCCTCACCTAGCTAAGCTCCAGTTTCCTCATATGCAAAAAAGAAATAATAGCTCTTGCATTTCCTATGTCATTGAACTGTTCTAGGGAAAAAGAAGATCACTTTGCAAACTCTGAAAGGCTATATATCAATATAATCTAGCACCGTTATCTGGAAAGATTTGTGTCACAGTGCCTTAAGAGTCCAAGTAGTGTATTGGTTGTATGGTCTTAGGGAAGTCATTTAACTTTCTCAGTATTTTAAGCAACTTGCTAAGATGATATGTTGCAGTACTATTTATAGCTTGCGTTGCTGCAGAGTATTTCCTCACTTGGAGTTCCATAAAACAGTGAAGTCACAGGTAAAAAACATTCATTCTAGCACCTGGGGAAGAAAAAAGCATATTGCTCCTCAAACTAGTCCTGTGAGATTAGGCCCTGTAAATATTATTATCCTCTTTTTATAGATGAGACAAAGAGATTTTATCGAATGACTTGAATGAGGCCTTCAGTGTCTTATTTGGCAAATATTGAGTACATGTTCTGCTGCTGGGAGAAACATTAATCCAAAGCTAAAATAATGGGTTGGACCATTGTGCTGAATGAAATGAAACTTAATGGAAACAAATGTAAAGTATTCCACTTAGGTCCAAAAAATTAACAACTCAAGTATAAAATGGATGAGTCATGACTTCTTGACCATAGAAGCAAGTTCAATAGGGGTTAACAGAGTTACTTGATCTCTGAATAAGCTAATTCAAGCATGGGCTGCCTTCATAGAAAGATAATGTTAGAGCTGAGGGTGAAAGGAGGTAGAAAATACTAGGACTTCCCTAGTTAAACTAATCACAACTGGAACATTGGTGCTCAGTATGACATGCCACCTTTAAGGAAGGACATTGGTTAATTGAAGGATGTCCAAAGGAGGATGGATAGGATGGAAGAAAAATGAAGCAATCCAAAGTAATCCATAAAGTGGACCAGATGAAGTAGACGAGGATTCTTAGCCTGGAGAAGAGAAGACTCAAGCATAGGGAAAACATTCTCTGCTTTGAAATCTTTGAAGGATTGTCATGTAGGAAAGGTATTTTACAGACTTTACTTGTCTGAGAAAAGCTGAACTAAGGATTAAAATCTGAGGATGCAGGACGTGTGAATTTGGGTCAACAAACGGAAGACTTTCTAAAAAAAGCCACATGAAAATGGAATGTTCTGCTTCTTAAAAGGGAATAAGACCCTCACAACTCCAGAGGTCTTCAAGCAGATATTGGATGACCCATTGTCAAGTAAGGGCTAGATTATACACAACCTTCAATATTTTTTAAAAAACGTGACATTCTGTGGACATCAATGACTTTTTCAAATCCCTGCACTGTTAAGTAAGGACTCTAGTACCCAAACTCATGTATTTTGACTTTGAGAATAGATAAATAAATGAAAAATATTTGTTTTTTCAAACACTATCACTTATTTTTTCTCCTTTTTACCTCTCTCACAGAACAGAAGAAAACAAAAAGAAACAGGAAAATAAAACCTCTTTGAGACCAATATGCATAGTAAAGCAAAACAAATCCTTACATTGACCATTTCCAAAACACACACACACACACACACACACACGCGCGCGCGCACACACACACACACACACACACACACAAACACACAATGTCTCATCATGAGTCCACTGAAATTTTGGCTGATTGTTGTTGATCAGTTAATACTTTTTTTTTTTTAAACCAAGTATTGAATGAAAAGGCTAGACAATTGGGGTTAACTGACTTGACCAGGGTCACACATCTGTCTGATTCCTGATTGAACTCAGGTCCTCCTGACTCCAGGCCTGGTGTTCCATCCATTGGTCTACTTGGCTGCCTTTAGAGTTATTACTTCTTTCAAAGGTTCATCTTTTCTATATTATTGTTATTTTATCAGTTATTCTCCTTCTGATGATCTTATCCTGTATCAGTTCACAAAGGTCTTCCAGGTTTCTCTGAAACTATCCCTTTCATTATCTTTTAATGGCTCAGTAATATGGCATTCCATTCATATGCCATTATCTAATTGAAAGACATTGCCTCAGTTTTCAGCTCTTTGCCAACACAAAATGAGTAACTATCAATACATTTGTACATCTGGTTCTCTCTGTCTCTGCCTCTGTCTTTCTGTGTCTCTCTGTCTCTGTCTTTGTCTCTGTCTCTGTCTCTCCTTCCTTCCTTCTTAGAATCAATACTGTGTATTGGTTCCAAGGCAGAAGGTTGGTAAAGGCTAGGCAATGGGAGTTAAGTGATTTGCCCAGGGTCACACAGCTTGGAGGTATCTGAGACCATATTTGAACATGAGACTTCCTGTCTCCAGGCCTAGTTCTCTGGTTACTGAGACATCTAGCGGCTGCACCCTCCCTTCCTCCCCACATTCCCTACTTTTAATCACCTTGGGGTATGGACCTAGTAGTAGTGACATTGAGTCAAAGAGTAAATTTAGAGCCATAGTTCCAAATTGCTTTCCAAAATGGCGGTACCATTTAAGCACTGTTCCACCAAAAGGGCAATAATGTACCACTTCCACACAGCCTATCCAATACTTTTTCAATATATTGGGCATGACATGGTCCTCAGAATTGTATTAATTTTAATTTCTCTAATCATCTGGAATCATTAGTCATTTGAAGTATTTTTTTTTACATGGTTCTTCAAAACCTGGCTTTCTTCCCTGATCATCTGAAGAGTGATTCTTACCCTTATGGGTTTGAATCAATTCCTTTTAGAACTTAGACAGGAAGCCAACTTGTTCCAGGTATTTTCCCCA
The DNA here is from genome assembly GCF_027887165.1 of Monodelphis domestica. NCBI lineage: Eukaryota > Metazoa > Chordata > Mammalia > Didelphimorphia > Didelphidae > Monodelphis > Monodelphis domestica. The sequence continues at coordinate 6,535,765 of NC_077227.1, read as the reverse complement.
GTTAACTATTTCAATTCTAGTCTTAGTTGTTCTGGTTTGGTTTGTTTAAAATCTTTTTAATTGGTGGAATCAAAATGCTCCCATTTACCTTTTTGGATTTTCTCTGTCCTCCATTTGGTGATGACCTTTTTCCTTATTCTGGATCTGAAAGTTAATGAACCACTATTACTGATAGTCCACGTCCTGATCCTTCACCAATGAAGGCAAAAGGATTTGAGGACTATTCAGAATTTCAGAGTGCTCTGTCTGCACTTTCCCCCCAACCTTGCTCCTCCTTTTTTTTGTTTTGTTTTTGTTTTGCTTTGTTTTGTTTTGTTTGCCTAGGAAGGAGGTAGATGCAATAAGGAGAAAAAAAAATTCCTTTCTTTTATTTTCCTGATCCTCTGGCTGAAGGCATTTGTCCAAGTTGTCCTTTTGATGAAACAATTAGGGTGAATGATTGCTTTGTTTTGTCCAGAAAAACCCTTGACCAAGAAGAAGAGGCAGGTTTCCTGGAAGTCTCTCCAGGGTCTGATAAGCAAGAAGAAGGAGAGCATCCTGGGAGACCATTCTGGAAAGAAGGGGCAGTGATATGCAGTCACAAGCTCAGACCATTTTTTGTTTATTCCCTTTGATAATCTAGACATGCAGGAGATCTCCAAAGGTTTGCATATCTCTTACTATTGATGATTTGGAGCTATCTTACATATGGCTATTCCTTTTTTCCCCCCTATCTTTTTCACTGTTCCATTGGGAATAGATACTGGTCTTATAAAGTTTTCTGCATACCTTGGCTAGCCTACTGTAATCAGAGATGATTGATGCCAAGATTCCATACACTCCCTACTAACTTTCCCCATCAAGAACTCCTCCTTTTAACCTAGCTGCATGGATATTTTGGTGGATGCCATGGAAATGATGGAAATGTTTTCTCTGTCCCTTATTTGGGTAGGCATTCTCCTCTAAGAAGCTGTACAAAGAATGCCTCATTAAACTTTGCACTTGAAAAAATCATATTGAGGTCACCCATCCAATTTGGGCTTAGCAGTATGTATGCTGCAAGATGTTAGTCTAAACCTAATTTCTGCCAAATTGCTCTTGTTTTCCTTGCAGTGACTGTCACTTTGGGAGTTCTATCCATAGTAACTTATGTTCTCAAAATTATTAAAAACTACGTTATTGAGTTGGATTTTTATTCAGCTAGTCCAGATAGTTTTGATGATTACTACTTTTTCATATAATTTGATCTCTGGAACTGTTGTATCCTTTTCATTTCTGCTTTTTTCCTCATTTTTCCTTTGAGATTCTAGAATTTCTGGCTTTTCAAATAAATTTGGCTATTATTTTATTTTGTTCTCTAGAGTATCCCTTTTCTTAATAGCTTGGCTGGAACACTATAAAGTATTCCTTAGAAGACTGGTTGGGTTAGCAATAAATTCATAAATTAATTTGTATTGCATCATCATTTCTACCAAATTGGTATGGCCCAACCATAAGCAATGGATAACCCTCTAGTTATTGAATTCACTTGTAAAAAATCCTTAAAGAATATTTTTGAATCACATTTATGGGCCTTAAGGGTGTCTTGGTAGATTGGATCTCAGATACTTTATGCATTTTGTAGTTATTTTGAGTGAGATTTCTATTTCCTTTATTTCCTTTGGGATTTTATTATTGCTATGCAGAAGTTCTGACACTTGGGGGGATTTATTTTGTATCCTGATACTTTTTGAAAACTCTTAACAATTTCCTCTTTGTATGGCTGTTTTTGTTTTTTGTTTTTTTTTTATCCCAAGAGGAAGACATCACATTTATTTCTTTTAATGTTTATCTTCATAGATTTGTCCCAATGTGTTGGCCCGTCCAGGTCTTCTTGGGTCCTGATTCTAGCATCATGGTTGCTAGCTATCTCTTTCCAATGGGTTCTCTGCAGAAACATGACGAAGGCACCATTCATTTCTGTATCTGAGCCGTTATTGAATACATCCTAGGACCTTGTTTTATTTGACCAACATTTAAGAACTACTTTTTATCTGAACAAATCTAGGCACTTTCTGTCCTTTCTTACAGCATCACTCCTCTTGGATTTTGGCACAATTATTAACAACTAAATAGTGTTCATGAAACAAAGAGAAGCAGTGCCATGAGGGAGACATGACTTGTTACAAGCAAAAACTCCAGGCAAAGGAACTAATTTTGGTAGAAAACAAGGTGACGACACCCTAAAGCTTCTCAGAGTGAGAATGAGTGTGGCCAAACTGCTACGAGACTTTACTCTGCTTTTGAAAACAACATGGATTCAGCATGTAACTAAAAATGTTTATTTGATGTGTTTTTCTGCCTTCACTTTTTCGATTGCCAGTCGTGCTTACCTGCATTTGTGTGTGTTGGAGTTCACATAAAACGTGGTCCTACTGTATTCAGTATTATGAAAGACAACCACAAGACCACTGAACCTCTGCTGGAGGCCTCCAATAAGCTGTCATTGAACTCTTAGCGACTTCTCTTTTGCTGTAGTCATTCAAGTGTTTCCCAGTCCAATTGGTGTATTATTGTCTTCTCTGCTTCTCCCTCTTTTCTATAGGGATACCAAGAGATGCCTCCTCTTAGGGGCAGTTTGACTTGGCTAACAGGTTTGAGAACATGACTAAAAATTGAGAGAAAAAATATAGATGTAGCCTTCCCCTAGTTCATCAATTCTATAACTTTGTCATAAAGGAAATGCTGTGACTCTGTCATGATCTGTTCTTCATGATGACCAATCATGGAAGTTGTAAGGGGCTCTTCTGGTCCAAGTATAGATAGAACTCTACGGTTTCTTCCAGAGATGACTTTCCTCGATTTGAATGATTTTTGCCAGTCCAATGGGCATGAAGGGATTGGATTCCCTTTGATTTTTGGTGTGGAGTATTTTTATTCAGTCTTTTAAAGTTCTGTGTTTTGTATCTCTATATCGAATATTTTCTGATCATTCCTTGCTTGCTTCCCATCACTCCCACTTCACTCACTCATTTATATTGTTTTATTTTTCCCTCAAGAGTGTTTTTGGGGGATCAAAGTTCAGCTGAGAAAAGTAAGATTTTTAGCTAAGTTACCAGAAGCAATGTGGTGGAGTGGATAGAGATCTGGGTTCAAGTTCTGTTTCTGACCAATTCTGATTGTGGGTTTCTGGGGTAGTCACTTACCTGCTCACCAACCCAAGACTATAAGCTGCAGAGTAGGTGCCAACTTCTACTGACTGAGGGAGTTTCTTCCTTTCTGTCCCTCAAATCACAGGTTCAATTCCTATCCCCATCCCTCATCAACTTCCAGAATGTCTTTTTATCTTTTTCCCCCATTGGAGTGAAGGCTTGTTTCAGCCCCAGTGATATGAGTACATTAAAAACTTTTTTTCCTTCAGAATCACCACCTTCTATGTCTCCCTGACCTCTCACTTTATAATAATGTAATTAAAAATAGCCATTTCCCTCCGTCACCCTCCCCATTGAGCTTGCCTTCATATAAAAGGACAATTGAAGCAGCGTCTGGGTAAATAAATGCAACCATCACTACCTGTGGGTCACCACCTTTATGTGGAGAGGAGGGAGGTGTGCTTTGTCCTCCCTCCTCTAGAAATAAGGTGGTTTTGGGCAAATGATCCAAAGCTGGCTGCCTTTTAGCAGGCTCCTTTCTAGTGCTGAGACTGTTGTTACCCCCCATTCTGAGGAAGTCGGCTTTCTTGGCAGGACAAGGATCACAAAGGCTGAGAGGGCCCAGAAGGGTCATGGCCTGCACCTGTGGAAGTGGGGAGGCTGAACAGCTACTGGAAGAGTGGAGTAAGAATTCTCTCCTTGGAATGCTCTAGATAAAGTGCCTTTGCTTTTTTCCTTGCCTGCCTCCCCCTAACACTTGACTCTTGAAGAGCAGCTGCCCTCGGTTTCTTCAGCTAGCTGGTTGCTCAGCACATATTTTCCCAAACTTTTTCAATCTGTGATATCCTTAGACATTCGCTATCCATCAGGAAGATGCTCCTTGCCTTGGGTCAGATACTATTACATAGAACTCAGTAATTTTTCAATGACCCACCATTGCCTGGCCTTCTCCAAAGACCATTTTTGGTCCATGTGTCTCACTCCACTAATGACCTCTGTTTCATGATCTGGGCTCCCACATTCACCCTTTCTTATTATGGCTGGTTCATCTTGGAGTAGACTTAGTCACTGAAATGTCATCGAAACATTCCCTTTGGTCGCCATCTTAATAAGCTGCCAATGGGCATGGCCAAACTCTTCAGAAGCTCCTCAGCTTGAAAGGAGAACTCCCTTGAGCAATCCACTGCCTGCTGCATCCTCTCTCCCCCATCCTACCAAACCCAGGCGCAGCAAAAGATTTTGGGGGACGTGGCAGAGATGATTTTATCTTGCTTTTGTTATTCGTGCCTTGAGAACAATAGTACTTCTGCAATGTGTTTGAATGCATGGAAAAATGAATGAATGAGGATATAGCAACAATCTACTCCAACTGCTCGCCACAATGGCCCCATGCACTCGACAGTGATGGTGGGGCAGGAAGAGGGCCAAATTCGGGAACTTCCTGCCAAGAAGCTCAAGAAATGGCTTTGAAGAAGACGAGGAAGTAGAAGGACGCTTCCTGTTGTCTTCCTGTCATCATTCCCCAATGGGACAAAGTCGTCCAGTGTCCCCTTGACCCTGGTTAGGAGGGCTCTCTTTGAGGGTACGTATGTCTGTGAGGGGTCGAGCAGCTGATGTCCCTGCATTGAGATATGTTGGCTTTCTGGAAATGTGGAGCTATATGAGAAAGGTGTCTGGAAGCAGTGCTGGGGCAGTCAGGAGGAAGACAGAAGGGCTAATGGGTAGCCCAATAGCATGGAGTCACCGATGCAGACCTGGAAGCTCTCTGAGGTTGTCCACTCCATCTCTTTCACTGGGATGGGGGGAAACTGAAGCCCCCAAAGGTGACATTCCTTTGAAGGTCACACAGAGGCAGAATTCGAGCCCAGATCCTCTGACTCCAAATCCAGCTCTCAACAGAACTGGTACATACCGTTGGGCCTCGCTGCATCCTGCACGAATTGAGAATATTTTAAAGTTTTAGCGAATCCCCTCCTCTAGCCTGCAATGACTTTCCATAACCAGGAATCCCCTCCTCAAGGCTTTGTTCCCCCCAAATTATTTTCCAGGTGGGGCTGGCCTGAAACATGGCCGATGGCCCCCCAAATACTGCTGCTTGGCTGCCTGGAATCTGGGCTTGTGACAACACCGAGCTGGAGCTGGTGAGCTCAGGCCTCACCACTTGGTGTCATTGCTAGTCTGAGAGACAGCCAGCCTGGTTGGATGCGGAGGGGACAGAGTGGGAGAAAATTTGAATAGCAAAGAAAGCACAAGAGAGAGGAAAATTACGAGGGAGAATATGGGGAAGCCGGGGCTGTTGAGAGGGAGAAAATCAATTAAAGTCCACGCAGAGCAATGCCCAACTTACCTGCTCCCCAGATAATGCACTTCCCAGGTGTCGGGAATTTGTATGCGTCTGGCTGCCATCCCAAGCGGGGGAGCCATTCATTTGGGGCATGACTCCCGAGCTTTCAAAAGCAAAGTCAGGCTTATAAACAGGTTTAAAAGCTTTAAAACGGTAACGCTGTTCATCAGAGGCCTTCGTGAATACCCCCAAGACCGAGCCGGTGGACAAGGCTCTCTTTCATTGTCCCCGGCTGGCTCCCTGCACCGTCCGCTCTTCCCAGGCCTTGATGTCTGGGGCTGTGAAAGGGGGTCTCCAGGGCTTTGCGCCAGAGCTCGCTGGGGAGGGGAGCCACTGGGTGAAGTGAGAAGCCCCACAAGTTTCCTCAGTGTTTGAGTGCTGGGAACTGACTTTGGGATTATCTCACCAACACATAGAAAACATAAAAAGGCCCGAAATTATGCAGAAACACATAAATTATGTAGATGATGGAAAGCCTATGCAAAACATGATGTGTGCACATAATAGCGTATTTCCCCGGGGGCTAATTGCGTCCTTTGGGTACCTTTTTGAAGCATCTGAATATTCAGAAGAAAGCAAATTTATTATAATTTTAGAAGATCACCATAAATCGGGCTGCTAGAACTGTGGAGGCTCCTTCTCCGGCCACCTTCCCAAGCGTGGCCGGAGCTCGTGGCGCAGGCTCGGTGGAACACACAGAAACGAAAACAAGGACCGCTCTGGCTTCTCCCGACGGCCGGCACAGCTCCTGAAAGCCAGCCCAGTGCCCAGTGGCAGAGCCGGGCGAGGCCGGCCACCAGCCCTGGCACCATGGAGGGCGTTTTGGAACTGTTGCCTTCAGAGCCCTTCTCTGAGCCTTTGGACAAACTCCTACACTGCCTCCCCGACTCTACATGTAGACGGACTGATTCCACCGGAAGTGGCAGCGCCGACTTGGGTGCCTCCCCTGGGCGGGCGGCATTCTTCCTTCCTGTGTTCCGCTTCCCTCCTTTCCCCCATGGCCGGGACGGTCACCGGGCAGCCTCCTTTTCCTTCTCTGTCTGGTTTTCCATCTCTGCCTCTTTCCTGGTACTCCGCCTACTCGTACCTACGTCTTTGTTGCCTTCAGAGCATTGTCACCCCAATGAACCGCGCTGTCTTTTCCCAACCTCCTCTTGGGTATATACGTGTATGTATGTGAATCTGTGTGTATACACACATGTATGCATTCATGAATATGCTTACATGTGCATATATAAATACACGCATGCATGCATTTATAAAGTATGTGTATACGTGGTGTCTTTGCACATACATGTTACTATCATGAACATTTTTGAACACAAAGGATTTTTAATTTAAAAATAAATTTTAATTAGATTAATTAGATTTAAATTTAAAAATTAAAAAAAATTAATTAAAAAAAATTTAAAAATAGAGTCCACTAGACTATTCTGGGTATCTGGTTCCATGAAACCTGCCTTTATTTTGTACTTACTGTGTTCACGACAAAGCACTCGTAAGGTGGACCCCAATCTCAAGATGCTCCCATTCGACTGGTGGGAACCCAAGTGTCCATGTCCATACTTCTCTGATGGAAGGTGATGGAGAAGAGGGTGAAGGAGCCAGCACAGAGTCTGGCAGAGACGAGAACAGAAAGGCCAAGAAAGGCTGAAGCCTCCCAGCATCTCAGGATTTCAGTGCTTCAGGGACCTCAGGGGCATCTCTGGGCAAGGATTCCTCACTCTGATACCCAAGCAGAGTGGGTCCAGCCTCACTTTGAAGACTTCCAAGTTCTGTCTGGACAGTCGATTAATCAATCAGTCGCTCAACTGCGGCAGCAAGAAGAAGAAGAAGAAGAAGAAGCAGCATTAAGTAAGTATTGCTTATTTTCCAGGCAATGTGATGAGCCTGACGATTCAAAGAAAGGTGAAGAAACAGCAACAGGAACTTGTGGCCAGCACACAGAGCCTCCCCCATTCACATAGAATTTCTTCAGATATACACGCATACACACATGCATGTATCCATTTTCATGTTTAGGATCCACACCTTATGTGCATACATAAACACATGTATGTATATGCATACATACATACTACCTAGGCACCCCTGTCAGATTGGATAGGGTGCTAGGTCTGTCTCTAGGAAGACTTGAGTTTGGAGTTAGCTTCAGACACTTTTTAATTGTGTGACCCTGGGCAAGTCACATAATCTGTTTGCCACAGTTTCCTCAACTGTAAAATGGGGACAAAAAACTTTGTAGTGATGTTGTCCCCAAGGAGATCAGAGAAGATGATTTGTACCATCCTTAGCAGAGTGCCTAACACGTAGTAAGCACAATACAAGGGCTTATTGTCCTCCCTTTCCTACTTCCCTCTATGATCAAGTGGAGATACTTCAGAGACGGATGGTTCAAAGATGAAGGAGTTTGGGGAGAGGCTTTTTGTAGAAGGTGGGACTTTAGCTGAGCATTAAAAGAAGCCCCCAAAGCCAGAAGCAGAGAAGAGAAGGGAGAAGATCACAGACATGGGGAGAGCCAAGAGGGACATTTTATTTGAAGCATAGCAAGGATGCCAGAGTCCCTGGATTGCCAAGAATGTGGGGAGGAAGATGCTGAGAGCCTGGAAAGGTAGGAAGGAAGCTGAAAACCAAGCAGAAGATCGTCTGTGTGAGCCCAATGGCCACAGGGAGCCACTGAATTAGATTGATTGTGAGGGTGAGGGATGGAAGGTGAGTGAACAGGATCAGACTTGAGAGTTAAGAAGATCTGAATAGGAGCTGAGTGAAGGAGGAGAGACTTGAGTCAGGAAAACCAAGCTCTCGACTGTGCCATCGTCCAGGGATGGGGACTGTGGGAGAGATGCTACTAAAGTAGAAATGACAGAGCTTGGCGATGGCTGCTCTGGAGGGTTCGAGAGAGTGAGGAGTAGATGGTGATCTAGCTGGGAGCCTCCAGCACTCAGAGGGTGGAGGTACATTTGATAGGAATCCCAAAGTTATGAAGAGAGGAGATGGGGGGGGGCAATGATAAGGAGGTCAGTTTTAGACATGCTGAGTTTAAGACTTGCACTGGACATCCGGTTCTATATGTTGAACAGACCATTGGAGGTGCAAGAATGGAGGTCCGGAGAGTTGTTAGGGGCGACAAATAGATTTGAGGATCACCGGAATAGAGATGATAAGTGACTCCGTGGGATCTGATGAGATAAACAAGTGAAAGAGTATGGAAGGAGCAAACAGCCTGGGATGGAATTGTTGAAGAAACCAACAGTTAAAGTGTGGGTCCTACAAGGGAAACTGAGAAGGTGTGGTCACAGGGTAGGAGGAGAACCAGGAGAGAGCAGTAGCAGGAAAATCAAAGGAGAAGAGACTGATGGACAGTGTCAAAGGATCCAGAGAAGACAAGAAGCACCAGGATTGAGAAAAGGCCCTGGATTTGGCGGTTAAAGATCAATGATAACTTTCGAGGCAGGAGTTCCAGCTGAATGAGGAGTTTGGAAGACAGACTCCAGCGATTTAAGAAGGGAACTAGAGGAGAGAAGAAGAGGCGCTGGTTGGAGATGGCCTTCTCAGGGAATTTAATCATACAAGGCAGGATGCATTTAGGATAATAGTTAGCTGGGACAGATCTAGTGAGGGAAGGTTTGTTGAGGATGAGGGAGATTTGAGTGAATTTATAGACAATAGGGAAGCAGAGGTAGCCAGGAAGAGATTGAAGATAAGGGCAAGTGGAGAATGACAGAAGGGTCAATTTTCTGGAGGAGACGGGATGGAGCAGATCATTTGTGCAGGTAGAGGGAGTATTCTTGGCAGGGAGAAAGGCCATTTCTTCATATGAGACAGGAGTGAAGGAAGAGAGTGGCAGAGAGCATCTGACTAATCTGACTAATGTGGGATGAAGAAGAGAGAAGCGAAGAGACGTCATGGCAAATGATCTTACATTTGTTAGTGAAATGTGAGGTGAGAGATGATGGTGAATTTAGGGCTTACCCATCTTTCCTGTTTGGGGCTAACATGGAGTATGAAAAGGGGAGCTGGAGGCAAGCTATGATGAACCTTCAACGCAAGAACCAACAGTTTGCCATTGGAATATAACTGATCCAGAGGCAATGGAGAACCATGAACGATTTTTGAATAAGATTTAATATGTCGAGATGGCCACGGCCAGATTCCTGCTCCAGGAATTCTATTTAGGCAACATGGGAAGAATGGATTGGAGGAGAATATAATTTCCACTGGAAACATTACAAATGCTCTTGAGTGTCTACACTGACTCAGAAAGAAATAACTAGTCAACAAAGAGTTTTATTTGCTATTATCGGTCATTCTTCTTGCATGACAGAAGTAGAGTGACAGAGTGGATAAAAAGGTGCTCTGAGCACCAGGAAGACCTGAATTCAAGTCCTACCTTTGACACATACTGGTTTTGTGATTCTGGACAAATCATTTAGCTTCTCAGGGATTTAGACAATTCTCTAAGAGTAGAAGTTGCAGAGAAGGTGCCATCCTGCATTGTTTGTTGGACTTTCCTCTTCCAGCAGTTCCTTACTTAATGAAATCATAGATCCAGTCCTTGTTGTTATCCATCTTTATGACATACTGACATGTCCTAGGAATGTCCTTATCTAAACTGTGAAAGTCATGGAAGGTGTTAGAGAAATCCTTTTTTCACTGGACTTCAAGAGTAATTCCCAAGTTGGAATCTCCAGAAGAAATGGACTCGCCATTGGAATATGAATGTCCTCACCTTCTCTTCAGTATCTAGATGAAGCAGCTGATGGACACTTCCAAGCAGTAATAAGTGGGTCTCTTTCATTTCCTCAAAAGGAGCCTGGACCAATTCTAGCTGCCCCCATGCTCTCCTTCCTACTGGGATGAATAAATCAGCTCCAGAAGTTTCAGATCATTCACAAGAAAATCTACTCCCTTCCTCCATCATTGAATAAGTCTTTGCTGATTTGCATTGAAGTGGAACATAAAACAATCAGCAAGCCATCTTTTTACATTATGCCTGAGTCAAAGGTTATCTGAGATCTTGAGGCAGGACTGCCTCCTCCTCAAAGGCAGTCAGATGGCTTTGCTCTCTCTGATTAGGTTGACTTTCCAAGTCATTAGCATACGTATGATGCTTCTGCCTGAGGAACAAAGGTGATTGTTCTGGTTATGTCTCATGGGCTGGAAAAAAAAAATCCAGTAACTGAAAATGACTAGGAGAATAGGAGGCAGGGGAGCAAAGTGGATGGCGAGATGGATTTGGAGTGAGAAAGCCTCAGCTGAAGGGTTGTCCTCTAATTTCACTGCCTCAGTTTCCTCATTCTTGAACACAGTGACAATAATCTGAGAAGTGCTTACTTCCTCACATTGTTGTGAAGCTCAGATGAGATTCCACAAACATTTACTGAGTACCTACTGGGTGCCAGGAATTTTGCTTTTCTTTCAGTCCCCTAACCCAGGTCCTAACCTAGAAGAAGCATAAAAAATGTGTTGATTTTCCTGTATTGGAGTTCTAGAGACAGAAATGAAAAAGTCCCTTTCCTCAGGAAGCTTATAGTCGGTTATGGGAGAAATAGTATGGCCAGACAGTGTATATAGGCCTAGATCCCAAATGCACAAAATAGATATAAGGTGATTCTCGTGGGGAGAAGGCACTAGCAGCTTAGGAGAAGCAGAAAAGGCTTCCGCTAGAAGGTGATGCTTAGGCTAAGCTTTGCAGGAAATTGAAGCTTATATGAGGAAATTATAGTTGAGGAAAGAGGGTATTGCTAGACGGGGGACATGGCTGGCCAGTACCAAGGCATGGGGATGGAAGAGGAGGTGTTGCATGTGGAGAACAGCCAGCAGGTGGGGAATAACTACAGAAAAGATAACACATCAGCCACCTTTGTACATAGGAAAGCTTTGCAAAGGTGCCTATAAAGATTAAGCCATTTTCAGCCTCTTGAATTGAGGAAGAGGGACCTTTTTGTTAAAGCCCTCACCTTCCATTTTAGAATTAATACTGTGTTCCAAGGCAGAAGAGCAGTAAGGGCTAGGCAATGGGGGTGAAGTGACTTGCCCAGGGTCACACCGATAGAAAGTATCTGAGCCTGGATTTGATCCTAGGACCTCTCATTTCTAGGCCTGTTCTTAATCCACTGAGCTACCTAGATGCCCCTGAGGTACCTTTCTTTTGAGGATAAAACATGATTTGGTATAGTTATAAGTATGTATTCTAGAAGAGGCAAGGGGAGGGATTTGGGGCAACTCTTTATCAATTTAAGCTGAGAATCACAATGCCTAAATTACAATGACCCAGGTCATAGAAACAAGGATATCAAAGTAAGGAGTGGCATATGCCATTCCTGGATTCTGCTTCAAGTCTTTAATTGTTGGCTAGGGCTCATAGGATCATCGATTTAGGATTGGAAGGGATCTGCAAAGTCATTGAGTCCAACCCCCTCATTTTTACAGGAAGGGAAACTGAGGGTCCAGGAAGAGAGGAGACTCACTGAAAGATATTCCTTAGATACCCAATTTGATGAAACTTGCATTGCATTACTTTGATATGTCATTGGGAACAACAGGGGAGAGACTATCCAGTTTTATTTCTTCCAAGACAGGCTCTAGGACAAGTTAATTTTAGCTCATAATAATTTATAACACCTCTTCTCCCTCCCTGTTTTTGTAAAAAGCTTCATTGCCAGTGTGAAGTCTGTCCTCTCCCACCTCTACTGGGATGTGTAATGTCCCTAAAGGAAGTGGCTTGGCTACTTCTTTCTTCTGAGCAGTGATGAAAATAGGGATTAGTTGACTGCTACAGGAAAAAAGAAAGCCCTTATCTCTGAAGTTATGAATGAATAATTCTAATTTCTTTCCAAGTTGGGAGAAATCAGTTTGTTTTACATAGAAATGCAATACTTTCTTGATCTCTGTATATGCGATTAGAATTTTTCCCTCTGCTTGGCATTTGTTTCATTACAGAATGAAATTTTGAGCTTATGTTTTCGGATGCATTTCTCCTCATGCATTTCAATGTCTGTTTTCCCCCCAACCTCGACCTCAAGAAATACGACCAAGCAGATTGTCTCTCCCTTTTTTCAGATTAGCTTTGGAATCAGTGGAGTAGGAGGAGATGTCTTTGAAAAAATGCTGATTCTCAGTGGAGTTGACATCCAACCGTCTCATGAATGTGTTTGGAGGAAGATGCCGATTTGGAAGATGAATGATGATAACTTAGCTCCACTAAGAGAAGTGGGCTCGGCTTTGTCTTCTTGTGACTCCTTGGATGCTCCTCGTGGAGTGGCAGAGTAGCAAAGTGGAAACCGTCCTTGCCAAAGCTAGGGGAAGAAGGCAGGATGAGGTCAGGAAGAAGACACAATGAAGGGCACTACACATTTTTGGACTTTTGGCTTGTGCAAAGGAGCCACTTCATCCTAGGAGCTGTTCTACTTTGTGTTGGAGGAAGTTTTGTGGGTCTGTCATTTTACTGGGCTGGAGGACTTCTGGTGTGAGAACTCCATCGACAAATGCAGGTCTCGGGTGGTTTGGGAACGTGTAATTAGAGACACCTGGAACAATGAGAAGTGAAATGGGTTGGCCAAGGGAAGATGGCTATCATGTGTCAAAGGCAGAGAACAAATCCAGGTTTTTCTGACTCTTAGACCAATTCTTGGTCCACTATGTCATCCTGCTTCTCATATCATAAATGAAAATAGGATAAATATGTAAGAAAAGTAAAAAATAAAAAAGATCAATCACTAAGCATTTGTTGAGCAACCACTATGGACCAAGACCTGTGTTAGATAGTTGGGATACAAAGACAAAGACAGAAGTGGTCTGGCCCTCAGGGACCATACATTCCCATACATTTCAACAGGGGAGATAATATCATGTGGATTGGCATATTTTAAACAATCGAGCCCTGGTAGGAAAGAAATGAGCAACTGGAGGGACCATGGACAGCCACCTATAACTTTCAGCACACTGGAGATCCCAAGAGATGGAGGAGAGGGCATGCATTGCAAGCATGGAGGGCAGCTAGAACAAAGGGAGAGAGTTAGCAACAGCAAGAGAGACAGGTTAACTGGACTGTAGAATTTGGAGAGGAGAGTCATGTGTAATATGACTGGACATATATGTGGAGTCAACTCATGAAGGATTTTATTTTATTTTAAGAGCCCTTAGCTTCCATCTTAGAATCAATATTGTATATTGGTTCCAAGGCTGAAGAGCAGTAAGGGGTAGGCAATGGGAATTAAGTGACTTGCCCAGGGTCACACATCTAGAAAGGCTGTCTGAAGCCACATTTGAACCCAGGACCTCCTCTCTTTGGACCTGGCTCTCAATACACTAAGCCACTTAGCCATCCCCTTGAGAAGGATTTTAAATGGCAACCTGAAGACTTACTGTTTGATCCTAGAAGTGTATCCTATCCAATAGCAGAGATTACTGGTCTGATCTGCACTTTAGGGAAATCCTTTTGTCAGCTGTATGGAAGATGGGTTGGAGAGGAAGAGATAAGGCAGGGAGACCAATTAGAATGGCTGTGCTCTTGAGGACAGGGAGATCAAAGGAAGGGGATATCGCTGGCAACTATGAGAGATCAGTGAAAGACTCTTAGAGGATGAAGCATTTGAACTTGGCCTTGAAGAATCAGTATGCTGTCAGAGTAGAGAGATTAGCTCAGGAATTGAGGAGGAGACCATATTGGGGCCATAGAAAACAGTGAGCAAAACTCCAGAGGTGGCTGCTAAGGGATGGGGACTCATCCAATTGTACTGAAGCCTACAAGATGGGATGGTGACCAGGATGCGAAGAGGTTGACAATGTAGAGTGGGGGTGTTGGGATTGAATGTCAGACTAAGGAATTTAGATATTGTTTTTGTTTTTTTAATTTAAATTTATTTATTTGTTACCAAAAAATACCCAGCTAACTTCCTCCTTCTCTCCCATCCCCGCACTAGAGATGGCATCATTTGACAAGCAGATATATATCTATATAATATTATCTCTTGCTTATTTCCATTTCTCGGTTCTTTCTCTGGAAGTAGATATATACAAGTCATTCTTCAAAGAATATTTCTGCTGCTGTTCTCTTGGTGCGGCTTGTTTCCCTCTTCATAGTCACCTTAGGAAATAAACCTAATAATGGTATTGCTGAGTCAAAAGGTATACACAGTTTTTATCAATTTGGGGGCATAATTCCTGATTGCTCTCCAAAATGGTTGGGTCAGTTCATAGTTCTACCCACAATGCAGTGGGGTCCCTGTTTTTCCATATCCCTGCAACATTTATCATTCGGTCCTTTTATCATGTTAGCCAATCTGATAGACATGCAATATATCAGAGTTGTTTTGATTTGCATTTCTCTAATCAATGATTTAGAGTATTTTCCATCTAGTTATATGTAACTGATTTTTATATTCAAAAATTATCTGTTCATATCTTTTGACTACTTATCAGCTGGGGAATGGCTCAGATTCTCATAAATTTGATTGAGTTCTCTCTATGTTTTAGATATGATTTCTCTCTGAGAAACTCTTCATAATTTTCTCCCAACTTACTGCTTGGCTTCCAATCTTGACTACCTTAGTTTTACTTGTACAAAGCCTTTTAATTTGATGTATTCAAAATGATCCATTTTATATCTTACAATGTTTGCTATCTGGCTTATTCCTAAATTCTCCTATCCATAAATCTGAAAGGTAATATGATCCCTATTCTTTTCATTTGCTTATGCTAGCTCCCTTTATGCCCAGATCATGCTATAGTTCTATAGGTAATGGAGGGAGAGGCATTTAGCTAAGCACTGCTCAACCTGGACCCTTCCTACCTTTCCAGTCTTCTTTTACTTAGTTCCTCTCCACCCACTCTGTGATCCAATTTGCTCTTCCCTGCCAGTGATTATCCATTTCTTCAAATGAAGTGCCTTTGTACGGACTGATGCCTGTGTATTTTGGTAGGGAGACTTCTAATATTTTATATGTTATTTCCATTTTATTTAGTCAATTTAGAACATTATTCCTTGCTTACCAGAATCATATTCTTTCCCTCCCTCCCCTTACCCTGCCCTCCTCATAGCCAACTTGCAATTCCACTGGTGTTATTGCCATTTTAAACAGATTTTCTCTTTCCGTCTCTTCCTACTGGATTTTATTGGTATTGAAGAGAAATGCTAATGCTTTATGTGGATTTTTGTTTTATATCCTGAAAGTTTGTTGAAGTTATTAATTGCATTGATTAATTTTTAGTTGACTCAGAGTTCTTTAAGTGATCCATGATATCATCTGAGAAAAATGATCTTTTTCTTTCCCCTTTACCTCTCCTAATTCTCTTCTTCATTTCTTATTGCCCGAGCTAGCATTTCTAGTTCTATGTCAAATAAAAGTGGAGACAATAGCTATCCTCTTTTCATCCCTGAATTTATTGGAAAGGATTCTAGTTTATCTCCATTGTTTATAATGGCAGCTCTTTCTTTTAGATATAGACTATTTATTAGTTTTAAGGAAGGGCACATTCATTTGGATGTTTTCTAGTTTTTTTCACAATCATGGGTTAATATCCATTTTTTGCTTTTTATTTTGTAAAAAGAGAGGTCTGAATCTATTATTATAATCATGATTTTAAAATCGGTTTTATTAATTTTTGTTTATTTTTATTGTCAATTTGGATTATTAATATGGTTCATTAAGTTTATCTTGGTTTTCCTAATAATGAATAAACCTTACATTCCAGGTACAAATCCAACTTAGTCATAATGTTTCATCTTGGTGATATTTTGTGATGTCCAATGAGGCTGGAAAGGAGGACTGGGACCAAGCTGCGAAGGGTTTTAAAAGCTAAACATAGAATCTTCTCTATGATCTTAGAAGGAAGAGGAAGCCACTGGAGTTTTTGAGTAGGGAAGCCTCTTAGTCAGATCTAAACTTAAGAAAAATGACTTTGGCAACAGTATTTAGGATTCCTCTTAATTCTGGTACCTTCCCTTTGTCATTGTTCCCAATTTATCCTTTCCGTAGCTTGCTTGAGAAGTTATTTGCTTGTTGTGTTCTTCATTAAATCATGAGTTTCCTGACCACAGGATTGTCTTTTTTCTTTCTTTGCAGTTCCAGCATTTAGCACAATGACTGGCAGATACAGTGTAGGCTCTTAGTATATGTTCATTGATTGACTGGATTGGACTAGATTGCAGTGAGGAGAGACTTGAGGAAGGGCACTAATTCAGAGAATATTGAACTAATCTAGAGGAAAGGTAAGGAGGACCTAAACCAAGGTGGTAACCACCCAGGAGAAGGAAGAGGGTCCAACTTGTTCTTAAGTGTCCTAGACTGGGAGGATCTATCTGAATGGGGGTCTTCGATTCCTCTCCCCAACAATACATTCTCTACAGGAGTTCAGCTCTTTCAAAGCGATCTTCTAAGGATTTCCCACACTGGGCCTTTCTTCCTTCCAGTCTTCCCAGCCGGTGGAGTTGATGCTTACTGATGGTACACTGGAAGATCTCAGTTCAGTGATTTAAATTACAAGCAAAGCTCTTAAGCTTGCTTCCTTGAAAAGTCTAGAGAGGAAAGTGGAGAGAAAATGGCTGATTCTGATGAAGGGATTACTGGGAACTAAGGTGAAGAGTCTGGGCTGGACCAGCTGGGGAGAAATCTACTTTTTTCCAAATGTTCTCTTTCTCTTTCCAATGCCTTATTGAGGACAAACACAATTGGGCATGGAGTGGTAGGGATAATGATGGGAGGAGGAGGAGGAGAAAAGAAGGGAGAGAGGAAGCAGAAAAGAAAGGTAAGAGAAGAAGGAAAAGAAGGAAGTAGAGATAAATTCCACAAAGGTGGGGATAGTCAGGGTAAAAGTTTCTCTCTTATGTTCACACAATTCTCTGAACACAGAGGACGCTCAAGAACTTGTTGCATTATAGAAAATACAGATGCAAAGAACAGAAGGAGATGATAAAATGGAAACTAATAGGGAAAACTAACTAGTGAGTGTCATTTCCTGGGAGAAAATGGGAATTCCTTGATATGGCTATTTCACTTTTGTCTTTGCATCCTCAATGCCTAATGAAGGGCCCAATGTATACTAGACATTTACTAAATGATGGAATTGGTTAATAGTCAACAATGGCTAAGGGAAAAGCAATTTGAAAACTGAAGAGTTCAAATGATAGACTCTGTTGTCAGAAAGTGGGAGGATCCTAGCTTTAGAGTTTGAAGGTCAGATAACCCAAAGCCTTCTTTTATTCATAGAGGAAAATTGAGGCAGAGATTGCTCCAAAAGCAAGGCACAGAGCTGGACTTTGAATCAAGCCATGAATTCCAAGTTCAATTCTCACTCCATTTTGCCTCTCATTCAGTGTCACTTCCACCATGTTTCCTCCTCCACCTCTTCCTCCTCCTCCTCCTTCTCTTCCTCCTCCTTCTCCTCCTCCTCCTCCTTCTCCTCCTCCTCCTCCTCCTCATCCTCCTCCTTCTCCTCCTCCTTCTCCTCCTCCTCCTCCTCCTCATCCTCCTCCTTCTCTTCCTCCTCTTCCTCCTCCTCTTCCTTCTCTTTTTCCTTCTTCTCTTCCACCTTCTATATAAAAATGCACATGTATTTGCTTAGAAAACTGCCAACAAACCTGGACATGTCTCCAGTTCTGACATAGGGAACCCAAAAGTAAATTTTCTTGTACATCAAGTCAGAGTTGCTCTCTCTAGTTCACTGGCACAGAAAAATCCTATATGGATAACAGGTCAGCAATCTGTTCAGGGATGCGGCTCTAGAAACATTCAGGAAGGGATGGAGAGGGCACCTCCCTCTCCGTAGTAAACTCTCTCGCTAGGCAAGAGGAAGTCAAGCCATGGAGGATGGGACTGTGGTGTCCATTGGAGTGGGGCCATTGCGGTCCCTTCCTTTGCAGGGAGTTTTCACCAGAGGGCATGTCTCCGATATTTCAAGGCTCTTCCCCGTTTCAGGTTCATAGAGCCATATTGTGCACAGATCATCTTGGGAAAGAGGGGCCGAGTGTCGGACCTCTCCCTCCTATAAGGAGAAAGATGGCAAACATCGTTTTCATTTCTCGATTGTGGACATTTTGTTATTTCATTAATTTTGGGCCTCCTGGGATCAGGCACTTGTGGGCAAAGGGAAATAGAGGATGGGGGGAATGGCATAGCTGAGATTAGACAAATCTCTGTCACCGTGTGTCCATCTGTCCATCCATCTGTGAATAACCTGTAATTATTAATAATATGAGTGATGTCATCAACACTTTGGCAAGAATACCAAACCCCCGAGACTGCCCTGGAACCAGCCAGCATAGGAGAAAATAGAGGAAATCGCCATCCTGTGTTTGCTCTGTAGCCGAGGAGAAATCTGGCTGTGGCATGTCCCTGCCAAACTGCCCTCCACGGAAGGACAGGAGCATATTGGGTTTTCTCATAAACTTCCAATGAGATCAGATTGGCTCCATCTCAAAGCAACGCCTCGGATATAAAAAACATGGCATGTATACTGCAAGGAAAATGTAATTAAAAGGGCTTCTGATGCCAGTAGAAAGAGACACCCAGAAACCTTCTGCAAAGCAAAGGTCTGTGGAAGCCCTGAAGGACTTTTGAAAGGCAAAATAGTCCCTGAACCCAGTGGTCTGGCGAAGAAACTGGGGATCAAGGTGAGCTCTTCTTAGTGTTCATGTCAGAGTGAGGACCTGCAGGGTTGGTGCTGCTGGAGCTTCAGTTGCAATATTTATCAGCTGAGTGATTTGGGGCAACTCACCCCCTCTTTTTGGACCTCAGTTTCCCCATCTGTAGGAGGATTGGCTGGGCAAGAGGTTCTCCACCTTCCCTTACAGATCATCGGATGTTGTCAAGCCTTGATCTTTCTGTGACTGGGGCCATCTCATACCCTCTCCTGAACTTCAGGATTCCCTTCTGGAAATGAGGGGCTTGGAGACATCTTTGCACTCCCCATCTCTGAGCCAATGACACTTTGGTTTTGCATTGACTTTTGAGCTTGATCAGAAAAATGTTGTCTCTGCCAAGCGAGGGCAGTTTGGGAATTGAGGGAAAATGAAAAATACTCCAATTTGTGAATCTGTTGGGTTGGAACCTTAGGGAGAGGAGCTGGAACTTCCTGGGCTCCGGCAGAAATTGTGGAAAACGAGAAGGCAAAGTGAAGCTATCTTCCCAGCCCCAACCTCCTTTTGGAGCCCTTCTTCATGGCTTCATTGCTATTTCCCACCTAACCCCATCCAGAGACTGAGGGTTCTCTTTCTCCTCGAATCTCAGGGGTGGAAGGTATCTCAGGGCCATCTGGGTCAAGCTACGGCATTCTGTTATAGCAAAACTCACAAATGATCAGCATTTCTTCAGGGGTCTGGATTCAGAGACACTTCCTAGCACACAGTGGGCACTTCATCAATGCTCATTAGCTGACTGACTTTAGTTCAAATCCCACCTCAGACACGTCTCGGAGTTTGGTCCACTAGTCAACGTTATTAAGCAATTACATTGTTCCAGGCAACCTGATGAGCTCTGGGGATATGAAAGAGAGGCAAAAATATAGTCCTTGCCCTCAAAGAGCTGACATTCTAAAGGAGGATGTGCCACACAAAGAACGTGGGATATACAAATCAGCTACAAAGTAAATAATAGAGATAAGCTCAGTGGAAAGGTATTAGTATTGGGGGGGGGTGGAGGTGGGAAAGATCTCTCTGAGCAATTTCTTTAACTTCTTTCTGCCTCAGTTTCTCCTATAGTAAACTGGAGGTTTAGATTCTATGACCTCAAAGTCTCTTCCAACTTTAAGTCAGAGATCCTATGATTAAATGACTTCTACTGAGGGGCACCCCAGTGTCTCCCCTAGTATTTTCCTTCACTTTTAGGCAGCTCTGACCATTTTCATGGTCTCCCTCAACTTCTCTGCTCTTCCATTGTAAGCAACACTCTAACAAAATCACTTACTCCAACTTGCCCTGGCAGAAGAATCTAGAAGTATCACCTGGCCCACCACTATTTGCATAAGTATAGAGGAGAGAGCCCAGCTCTCACTGTGGAATTCTAGGCATCATTGAACCAGCTGGGAGATGCAGCTTTTGGGCAAAGATTCTCTCACTGGCTTCCCCCACAACTCATCATATTCTTGGCTTGTGTGACTTACTGGTTGGCTGGCTCAGGATGTGTTTGGTCTCTCTCAGGATATAATGCCATAAATGATGTGGAAGGAAGAGTTCTGAATTTGGGGTTTTTATTAGCACTTTGGATAAAGGGTTAGATAGGGTACTTGCCCATTTTACAGATGATTCCATACCTGTGTGAATAAGAAGCAGGACCAAAGAGGATCTCCACAATCCAGAGCACTAGGCTGGCTCCAAGAAGATGAAATTTAACAGGCATAACTGTTAATTCTTGCACTAGAATCAACAGTGGGAGTATGGAAAGGATGGTGTGGCTAGATCATCAGAATGTGATCTCAGGGCTATTGTGATTAAAAAGCTCAGTATGAAAGAAGGCTGCAGAGTGGCCTGCAGCAAAATGAAGGCCATATTGGCTGCATGGAGACACAGGGCACCCCTGTTTGGGGACGAGATTGTCTTGCCATTTTATGTCATTGCCTCAGTTTATCAGTATTTTCATATTCAATTCTTGGTTTTACATTACAAGAAGGACACAGTGCCTAGAAAACAGTAGGTGTTTAATAAATGCTTGTTAATTGAGTAATTGGAGCCTGTTACTATTCCCAAATTGACCTGAGGTCCCTCCCAGTTCTGAAGTTCTTAAGGGGGAAGATTTTTTTCATTCCAAACTGTTGAGTAACCCTCTAATACAGAGAACATGCTTTAAAATGATTGTTGACTGGCTGGGCAGGTAGCCCTGAGATGTGTGATGCTTCTGCCCTCTCTCTAGTAATAGAATAGGACCAATACTTGGCCCCATTTCTGTGCCAAACCTCAGCTATGGATTACTTTCCAATCTATCTCCTTCACTAATGTTTAATACTGCCAAATGGAAGAAACCATGAAACCATGCTGACTGGGCTCTGCTAGAAATGTACATTTCCTAATATCAGATGGGCTCTCCCTACAGCAAGGTAATGCTTTTTCTTCTCCATTATTCGCCTGTCCCACTGCAGCTACTCCATTTCATGCCTCCCATGTTACTTACCTCTTCTTCACTTGAGACTCCACAGAGACTATTCACTAAATCCTCCTTCATTCTGGTCTCAGGTGAAGAAATGGCCCTGCTCTTGGTCAAGGTGAACTCCTTGGGCCCTCAAGACCATTTCCTTCTATTGCCTCCAGTGAATTATCCTTTCTATCATCCTCCTTTTCTCTTTCTTTCTGATCTTCATTGTCTCTGTAGATATCTACTGTTGGGTTCTTGCCTACCTACAGATATTCCCAAATCTCCTCCATCCTAAAAAAGCAAACATCACAACAAAAAGAAACAACAAAAACTTTGAGTTTCTCATGTCTGTGAGCTGTGCTTCTGTATCTAAGCTCCCCTTCTCAGATAAACTTGAAAACCCATGTGCAATTGGAGTTCCCACATTCTCTCTTTTCTCTCTCTTCTAAATCATCGGCAACTTGGACTTCTGACTGACTCCATTGCTTACTTGAAATAGCTCTCTCTAAAGCTCTGAAGTTATCACCAATTTCTTTTTTTTTTAATCCTTGCCTTCTGCTTTAGACTTATTACTAAGCATTGCTTCTAAGACAAAAGAACAGGGTTAGGCACTTGGGTTTAAGTGATTGGGCAGGGCCACACTGTTATGAAGTCAAATTTGAGCCCAGGACTTGGTTTTCTATCTCTGGTTGCTCTGACACTGATCTCTTAATTACCAAATTCCCTGTCCTTTTCTTAATACTCATCCTTCTTGACCTCTCTGAATGATTTGACACTGTTGATTAGATTCTTCCTGGAAAATTTCTCCCCTTTGAGTTTTCATGGTTCAATTCTCTTATTTCTCTTCCCATCTCCCTGACCTTTTCTTCTTAGGCTCTTTTGTTGACTCTTCATCCACATCATGCCCACTAGCTGTGGGTATCCACCAAAGCCCTGTTATGGGCCCTCTCCTCTTTTCTCTCCATATTCTCTCAGTGATCTCATCAGCTCTCATGGGTTCAATGATCATCTCTTTGCTGATGATTCCCAGATAGATTCAATGATTTATTCTGTCCTAAGCTCCAGATTTTTCTAAAGTGAAGTTCTGACTATCTTACCTGCCTGATCAATAATCATTCATGGCTCCCTATTACCTCCAGGGTGAAATAGAAAGTCTTTTGTTTCACATTTAAGGTTCTCTAAAACTTGGCCCCTTCCTACTTTTCCAAGCCTTCTAAAATTCTATCACTCTACACAGGAGCTGTCCACTCTACAGTTCAGCTACACTGGCCAGTTTGCTGTTACTTACATCACCCATCTCTATGACTTTCCACTAGCTCTTCTCTCTGCCTGAAGCACAAATGCTCCCCCTCCAAATGCTAGTGCTAGCATCCAAGATCACCTTCCACCTACTCTGTATTTACCCAGTTAGAGAGATTTATATATGGTGCATCTTGCATTAGAACTTAGCCCCTCGAGGATGGGGATCATTTGACACTTTTTTCTTTGTAACCCTAATATTTAGCACTGCATCTGGAACTTGGTAGGAGTTGAATAGATATTTGTCGAGCAATTAATTGATGATGCCATCCCCTTTCTCACTGTAGTCACACAGGCATCTCCCACCTATGTTGATAGGTGCCAATTTGGCAGGTACCAGGGAGAAAGCTAATTCCATATTTCTGGATGCCTTTCTGGGCCTTTGCAGTTCTCATAATAAAGTTGGTTAGCTCAGGGAAAAAAAAGAAAGACAGGAGACCAATGGAACCTGGGACAGCGAAGGAATTGCCTTTGGCATCAGCAGACCAGGTTTCAAATTTTGCCTCTGATATTTATGAACTGGGAGACCCTGGGCATGTTAGTTACCTTAATCCCTCTGAGTCTCAGTTGCCTCCAGTTCCTGCTTCTTCATGTTGTTGAGAGGCCCCAGAGCAACAATATCTGGAGAATGCCTAAAGCAACACAGAAAGCTCAGCTCTCATTTCATGGGGAGGATAAGCATCTTCAAAAGCTGCAATCAGTGCTGAAATGCAGGACTTCCCACCTACCTCAACATGACTCGTTCCAGCGGATGCAAGGGCTAAACCTGGAGAGCCTTTCTCTCTAGACAAATGTGATTGTCGGGAGAACTGTTGAAGGAAGCAGCTTTTAGTCTGCCCTTCCCCTTCTTTTACCTCCTTCTTCCTCCTCAGGCTCTCTCATGACTTGGTTGTTGTCCTTCATACTTGAAGAAGTGAAGACATCATTGGTGACATCATTTGGCTTGAGCTTGAGTTGGATTGAAGTGAAACAGAATTGCACAAAGCGTCATCCAAGTCTGAGGACAAGACAGAAGTCAAGAAGACTGGTGATGACCAGGGGTGCAGTGGGTGACCTTGGTTTCTTTGTTGTCTAACCAAGCTCTAAGCCCTCCACATCAATGGCTGCTTCCACTTGCCTCCATGGCCATTGGAACTCATTGTTCCTTCACATGCCTGGGGTAGAGACCCCCTCCCCAACTCACTGATGGGTTTACTGCCTGTCAGTTTCCTTGAACTGGGTTAGCTGGCTGCTGAGATGGTTGACCTCCTTCTTACTTGTCAGGTAGAGAGAGGGTTATGCTGGGAGTCACCAGAGATGGCTCTAAGTCTTGATCGAGATTTCCTAGATGAGTAACCATGGGCAACTCATGGTCACAAACCTAGGTCTGAATTTCTCCTTATGTAAAGTCCAAGTGTCAGGTATGATGCCCTTTAAAGTCCTTTTTCAGCCCTAAAATTCTACAAGAAGTCTCTGGGTGTTAGTTTTACCTTTCATTAAACTGGGGGGTGGGGCGGAATCAATGGACAGGTTTCATTTCATCCACTAGGAAAACTCTAAGGTCCTCAGTTCCCCCATTTGAAAAATGAGATTAGTCTTAATGACCTTTACGGTTTGTTCCAACTCTAGATGTGTGATCAAATGAGTTTTTGAGATGACCTTCAAAATTCTTTTTGTTTAAAATTTGGGTCTCAGTTTCCCCATTTGTATGTGTTGGGGAAATCTAAGGATCATTTCAGGAATAAAACGCAATGAGAAGCATCTGGCTGGTCCTATCGAACCTTTCCTTCTCTTGCTTGCCTCTCACCTGATGTGCTGCCTTCTTCTCCTCCCACCAGGGTCCTCCTAACCACCACTCGTAGCTCCCTTGTCTGAACCCCTCCTAAGGTGCTGAAGTTTATCACTTGCTCTACAAAAGAGCTCAGTCATTGCCCCCCAGCCAACACCTGCTGCTGCTTCCTGGACTCTTCCCAGAATTCTACCATCCTGTCTCTCAAAGGGAGCAGCGAGCAGAGACGGTTGCTCTTTGGCTGCTGAGCCTTCCCAAAGGTAAAATCAGGGTGAGAAACCTGCACGTGGGGCATTGGGTAAGTCCCGCTGTCGGGGTGGGTACGGCCAGCTCATGCCAGCCTTCTGCTCACAGGTGGAGGTGGGCACTGTGAGGCCCACTGCACGCTGGGTGAGCTCCTAATGCATCACAATTACAGGCACACCTGTGCTAAATACCTCTGTGAGCATGGGCTGGCCATGTGGCTCCACAGGGGCTCCACCGTCCTCTGAACAGCTCGTCCCGGCACCTCCGCCAACAAGCCACAGGTGTGCACGGCAGGAGCAGGCGAAACTTGGATTGGGAAGATGGTGCTGCCAATTCTGGGTCCAGAATGCATCTGTCTTTGCCAGCAGGAGTGCACCGAGGAAGGGCTGAGGTGTTTACTCAGGGCTCCAAGAGCCTGGCATCAGCTGGATTTCCTTAGAGCTCCTCCACGTTAGGAAGAGGTTGTCACCAGACTCGAAGAGTATCCATCCCAGCATCCTAGACTTACAGCTGAAAGGGACCTGAGAGGCCATTGAGTCCATCTCCTCCCTTTCGAGATGAGGAAACTCAGGCCCACAGAGAGGATGGGATGAGCCTGGGTTTGGGATCAGAAAACCTAGTTTTGTATCTTGCCTCAGAGGACCCTTTGGATCTCGGTGATACTGAGCAAATCGCTGCACCCGCCCTGGCTTCAGATTCCTCATCTTGGAAATGGGGAAAGATTGGGACTGGATGGCCAGATTCACGTCTATGATTCTCCTCTGATTCAGTTACATAGGCTCACTGGTCCACAGGCCATTCATTCAGGAAAAATAGCATTTATTTAGGAATATATATGTATATATCTGGCCCCCAAAGAAGAATAATACTCATACTTAAAGGGCAAATATAGGGAGCAACTAGGTGGTTCACTTGATACAGAACTAGGTTTAGAGGTGGGATGTCTTGGGTTCAAATGTAGCTTTAGATACTTCCTAGCTGTGTGACCCTGGGCAAGTCACTTAACCCCCATCGCCTAGGCCTTGCCACTTTTCTCTCTTAGAACCAATACATACTATTGATTCTAAGAGGAAAAGTAATTTTTTTTAATAAAGGCAATTACAGGATATGGAAAGGGCCTCAGAGTTTATAACTTGAACTACTCATTTTATAGATGAGGAAACTGAGGCTCAGAAGTGACATGGCCACCGTGACAGAGCATATAGATAATAGAACCAATTTTCTCAACTGAAAAGGAGCTCTCCTAAATTCCAGCTATCTATTAGGTATTTCAAGCTGGCTCTCTGGTCAGTGTCCCAAATTCAACATGAACTCATCACTCCCAATATCAAGATTAAACTGGTTTCTAACTAGTTTATTACTTACTATCAAGGGCACCATTATCTACCCAGTCACCCAATCCCTCAAGACATGGGCTACTTTTGACTTCTCAGTATCCCTCATCCCACATATCAAATCCATGTCTGAATCGTGCCTTTCCCAGGCCTGTGACAGCTTCTGCACCCATTCACCCCCAGGACAGACCTCCATCACCTCTCACATGGACTTTTTCAACAGCATTCTCACTGGTATCCCTGGCTCCTGTCTCTCCCTATTCCAGTCCATTCTCCAAATTGCCAACAGAGTGGTTGTTCTAAAGTGAGAGTTCTGATCAAGCCTGTGTACCGCTTGCCAACCACTAATGGCTTCCTATTGCCTAAAGAATCCAATATAAGATTCTCTGTTTAGCTTTTAACGCCTTTCACCATCACTACCTATATCCCATCTGCAGATCATGGCACTGGCTGTCTCTCATGCCTGGAATATGTTTCTGCCTCTCCCCCACCTCAGAGAATCTCTTATTTCCCTTAAATCTCTCTAATGAGACCCCTTTTGTGTGGCCTGTCCTTTTTAAAAGTTAATTTATTTAATTAATTAATTTAGAATATTTTTCCATGGTTACATGATTCATGTTCTTTCCCTTCCCCTCCCCCTTCCTGTAGTCGATGCACTATTCCACAGGGTGTGTCATTGATCAAGATCTATTTTCATATTACTGATATCTACACTAGTGTGATCATCTAGAGTCTGTATCCCCAGTCATATCCCCCTCAACCCATGTGATTAAGCAGTTGTTTCTCTTCTGCATTTTTGCTCCCACGGTTCTTTCTCGGGATGTGGATAGCGTTCTTTCTCATAAGTCTCTCACAATTGTCCTGGATCCTTGCATTGCTGCTAGTAGAGAAGTCTATTTTATTTGATTCTGCCTGAGTGGGCTTTCTTAATTGCCCATCTATTTCTTCATTTTTCTTTTAACTTATTCTTTTTCCATATATTATAGATGTATTAGAAGTGCAAGTATACCTGAATAGGCATTGTTTTATATATATGCCTTATATGTGTGCTTATAACAATATACATTATATATACCTATGTGTATACATGTATATGTGTGTGTTTACACACATATGTTTTACCTCAGTAGATTGTAAATCCTTTGAAGGCAGGGATGCTTCATTTTTGTCTTTGCATCCTCAGTGGTTTACACATCATAGATGCTAAATAAATGCTGACTCTTTGATTACCCAGTAGTAGTTCTTTGCTCAGATAACGTCTTCAGGACCATCTCAATGTGTTGGGAAATCTCTGCATTTTAAGTCTAAATAGTATAAGTCCTGGGTGTTATCTTGGCTGGAGCTGCTCCAAAGCTCTAGATGTCCATAAACATATACATATATAAAATATATGACTATGTACTAGAATGTATGGAAATACATTTATGTCTCTACTATATGTACACACACATAGACATACAGACAAGCATCATACATATACATCGTAGAAAGTTAAGTACTTTGCAGACCGTAAGGTGATGAGTAGGGTGATTCTTGCTGATTTTTGTTGGTGGTGTTCTCATTCTCATTCTTGCCATTCATCTCATTTTTCTCTTTTTTGATGAAATTCAAATAGAAAGAAGTTAGGGATGAGACATGATGCTGCTATTTGCTGGGCTATTGCACAGGTAGAGACAACAGCTGCCATTTGTAATTGAACGATATGATTGAGACAGAAGTTCACCTTCTACAGACTCCAGGAAACCATATTGAGGATGGTTCCAAGATGGGACACGATGATGCACCTCATCTTGTTTTCTCTTTTTTGGGACTTTGTTTTTTCAAATAAAACAATTATTGGTCTCCTACATTTCAATATTGCCTGAACGTTCCCTTCTAGGTAACTCTTCCCCTCCTGGAGAGTTCTTCCATATAATAAGGAAGACTTTTTGAAAGAAAAGGGAAAAAATAAAAATCCTGAAAATATATGTAGACTTTCCATCTCTACAAAGTATAGAGGAGAGGCCTGATATCCACTCTTTGGGACTCTGCTTATTTTGGGGTGATTTCTCAATCTTTTTTTCCCTCTTGACATATTTACGGTTGTTCTCTCCATTTACATTGTTGGAGTCATTGGGTAGAATGTTTTCTTAGCTCTCTGTACTTTAGTTTGCATCCATCTGCGAAAGTCCCAAATGATTTTGATTTCTTCTGTTAGTCTCTCTTATCTTGAATGATGTTTGTTCCTTGTAACTTGGAGATTACAAGTCAATATTCTTTGTTTTAAAAGCTTTTCATTAGCTTTCATATAGAAGAAGGTGGTTTGTGAGCCAGGGGTTGAAGGAAGACCGGCAGAAGTAAGCAGGAAGTATGCAGAAGGAATGGGAGATGAGGCCAACACCAGGTACTGAAAGAAGGAGGTGAGTGGGGACCAGAGAGAAGATGAGTTTGGCTGGATAGCAACAATGTGTAAAGGGGAATGATTTCCAAGGAAGCTGGAAAGACAGGTTGGGGGCAGATTGTGAAAGTCTTTAAAAGCTAAGCAAAGAGTTTATGTTTTATCCCAGAGGCTGGAGGAAACCACTGGGGTCAGTTTAGTAGGGGAGCCACACAGTCAGATCTAGGTGTAAAGAAAATATTTTTGGCAACTCTATGTAAGATGTACAATAGAGGAGAGCGATTTGAGCCATAGAAACCACTGAGAGGCAGTTGGAATGAGTTGGGAAAGTGAGGTGAGGGGGAATGAAGAATTCAGGATAATACTGAGATTATGAATCAGAAATACTGAAAAGATAGAGACATTTTCTCTCGCAATAAGCCAACTTGGAAGAGAAGAGAGGTTCGAGGGAAAATTCATGAGCTCAGTTTTAAACAGGTTGAATTTAGGGTGTCTCCTGAGTGTCCAGGATGAAATTTCCAATACTTATTTGGTGATCCAGAGCTGAAGCTCAGGTGAGAGACTGAGACTGGATTATAGATCTGGAATTCCTGTGCCAGAGAGATGAGTTAAACCCATGGGATCCAACGAATCTACCAAAAGAGAGATAGTATGGAGGGAAAAGAGAACCCTGCATAGAATCTTGGGAAACACCTACAGTTGAGGATTTTGTGGGTAATGATAGAATTAGTGAACCAGCAAAGGATACTGAGAAGGAATGCTCAGACATAAGAGGAGGAGATATTTTTGTCACAAAATACCCATAGAGGAAAGGTAGCCAGGAGAAGACGATGATCAACAATGGCAAATGTATCAGATAGGTCAAGAAAGATTTGGGTTGTGAAGGAGACCATGGAATATGACAACTGAGGCACTGAAAATACAAAAGTAACATTTCCTCTGGTTTTTATTATACGAGTTTAACTGATTTTATGCAGTATTAATTTTGTAGCTGAATCAGCTTTTCCTCTGAGTTAGTTTAAAATGACAAGTTAACTTGTTATCATCTCTCAAAGGTAGATTGTCCATCTTTGCCTGTCCTTGTACAATTAAGGAGGGTCTTAACTCCCTAACAAACCCTCCTAGGAGTCTGCTAAATCAGGCCTACTATTAATAAAGTCTGCAGGATGCCAATAGGTCCTATAAAACAATGACATTCCTTATCAAAGAGGGGTAGTAGTAGTCTCTTGGTAACCGAGGATGACGATTGTCTTTGTGCGCTTTCATCTGTGATGTAGATGAGTGTGCACAAAGATACTTGTGCGTGAAGGAGATTTCAGTGGAAAAGTCAATGCACAGAGACAGTCTCACTCTCTCGGCGTTGGAAGCCTGGGTCCAGTGGCACGAAAAGTTGTTACACCTGGAGACTTCCTCAGCTGCATTGGATGGCCGTGTTGTCTTTTGTGCTCCAACACGCCCTGAGCACTCCACAGTGCTTTGCTGCGTCGCCCTCTCAGCCATTGAATCTTCTTATTGGTTTCTTCCATCTGTTTAGCCGAAGCAGTCTTCACATGCTGGGTGAGCAATAGTTACTAGCCTTACATGGCTGTGCTAGCCTATTTTCTTTAAAAATAATCAGGTTGTCCCCACTGTAACCATTCATATTGCCTTCTCCACCCACCTAACTCTACATTCTCAACACTGTATTAAAGCTGGTGAGCTCTTCCTTGGCGTCCCTGGTCATTGAGAGAGACCATTGACCCAATTTGTTGGTTATTGCTGGCCTAACTAATAAATTGATCATGAGCAGACCATTATCTTCAGTTTACCTTATTTTTCAAACATAACAGTATCATTGAGAGTAGTTTCATTTGAGTGATGAAGTCAGCCACCAAACTCCATATGACTGAGGAATGAGTGAGAAGAGAGAAAGTTGAAGTGTCAAGGCAACATTTCAAGGAGTTTGGTTGAGAAAAGGACACATGATATGGGATGACAATTTGAGGGGATAGTAAGGTCTAATGACGGTTGCTTAAGAATGAGGGAAGATCATGAAGACAAGTGGCATCTGCCTTCTGAGGCAGAACTGGAATTTGAATGCAGACTGAACTATTCTGTATTTCATTTTCTTTCTTTGTTTTTCATTTGAGAGCTCTTCTACAAAATAACTAATATGGATAAATGTTTTATATGGTTACACATGTAAAAACTGTATCAGATTATTTGCCATCTCAGGGAGGGGAGATGGCAGAGAGAGCATGAGTAAGAGAGGGTCAGAAGAAGGGAGAGGATTTGGAACTCAAAACTACAAAATAAGAATGTTTAAAATGTTTTACATGTAATGGGGGAAAATAAAATATTAAAAAAAGAATGGAGACTTGGGCATGGTTGAAGTCAATAGGGAAGGAAATAGCAGATAGGGATAGGTCAAAGATTTGAGAAATTGGTGATTGTGGTTACAAGCTACTGTTAACTAAATATGGTGACATCCATTGTTAAGAAAAATATTCTTTGATGTTTATGGATTGATGCTATATATAGTCAATCGTGGGCAACAGATTTTTGATAATACTCTTATTCTAGGCATAGATTATTTACTGAATTCTTAACAGTGGGTCTGTATCTGTATCCATAATGTGATAACTTGTCTTCTATGAAGTTGTGAAAGGCTGAGCTTCTGGGGAATTTATTGAAGCTACTGGATCATGTCTTTGAGTAGATATCTATAATGATATAGTCCATAGATTCTACCATTTCCTTTCATGATCTGCATTGATCAATAATTTGAGGGTGCATAAGAAGAAACTCTCAATCACCTCTGATGGCAATAATGTAACCTCCTGAACTGACATCATAAAACCCTGTATTTCTATGAAGAAATCTTCACAACTCAGTCCCTTGTTGATACTGTCTTGTTGATATATCATTGGTTGAGTTTAGATGGATATGGTCAAAGGAGAGGCTTAAAAAAACACCGCATCTTCTACCTTAGTATCAATTCTAAGACAGAAGAACTAGGCAATTGGGGTTAAGTGACTTACTCAGAGTCACCCAGCTAGGAAGTATCTCAGGTCTAATTTGAACCCAGGTCTTTCCCATTGTAATAGTTCCAACTAATAACCCTCCTTTCAGTTGCCTGGGATGGATTCTGGCTTTTCCTGGGGTGCCAAATTGTAATAGCAAGGGGGACTTAAAAGGGGAAGGGACCAGTGAACAGCTGTTTTGGGGGACTGAGTTCTGTGTGACACTTCCTCTGAGCTAAGCAGTCACTATTAGAGTCAGTTAGTCAGTCAGACTAGAGTGCAAGTCTACTCTCCACAACTTTCCTTCTAAACTTGATGGATGGAAATTCCCCTTCTGTTACATAAACTCTGAATCAATTTTGTTATAATTCAAAGTATCTAATTTATTTTGAAGAGAAGGGAAAGGGCAGAGGGAAAAGAGGAAGGTCCCTACTATCTCTTTCCTATGGCACCTTTTGAGGGTTTGACCAAAACTCTCTCCAAGGAATATGGCTCTGAGTAACCCTAAGGGAAAAAATATAGTTTCTCTTCCAAAGGTTGTCTTTAGTTGGGCATGAAGAACTTCATTCAGTTCAGTTCAGGCAAAGGGAAGGGAGATGAGTACTTCTCCCATCCCGCTCCCTCAGAGTCCTAGATACCAAGAACGAATCTTTCTGGCTCCAACTGCCCTTGAATCTTCATGGAACTCCCCCATCCCCCATAGGTCCTATGAAGCTTCCATTTGCACCTCCGGAAGCCCCTTCTTCAAATTTCAGATTTTCTTTGCCTTTGGCCATTCCCTTATTCACACCACTCAAGGTCTCCTGCTCTGTCTACGGTGTTCCCTAACTGCCCCAGATGGGAGAGATTTTGAATTAGCTCTTGAGTCTTAGTCATGCCATAGATGCCATTCAAATGTCAAACTCTCAGTTGAGTTCAACAAACTCAGGGCCAGGTACCAATGGCTAATCCTTTCCCATGGCTTGAGGGAAGAGGTATTTGCATGTTGTAAAATTAATTCTTTAAGTTTTAAAAATATGCTTATCATGTACTGAGGAGTTCTCTATGACCTTCCTTGTATTCCTGGATGAAGATGGATTCATTAACTTTTCTAGACATCGATTGGCCATGGGTTTCAGTAATATTATGTAAGATTTTGCTAGGATACTTTGCAAATCGATTTTCTGATCCCAAAGTCTCCATTAAAACTCACATTCCACCGTTGCTTGAAATGGGTTCTTCTCATTGAGCTTTGATCTCAAGGTGCTGATTATGTACTTAAGCACTTAGATCTAGCTTTCTCCTTCATAGTTTTATGCCTGGGGAAGACCAGGTTGTCTAGAAGTGCTGCCTTTGTCCCCTGGTTTATTGGGTCTCTAGATTCAGCTCTACTTTCCTCGGCACATACTAATATTTTTACATTTGTCAAATGCAGGGGATCTTTTATTTTCTTTGGCGAAAAATGTCACCAGACAAAGCCGCTTCATGTTTATTACTTAGAGCCATTAACATCAATCCATCGGCATGAGTCCACAAGCCTTTATGGAGTACCTCCTTTGTGGCAGCCACTCTTCTAGGTGCTGGGGATGAAAAGAAAGAAAAGGGTCTGCTCCCTTTCCTCCTGTACCCACGTAAATCAATCGGTACAAGGCAAACACAAGGTATTTCTCTACAGAGGGCACTAGCGGATGGTAGGATCAGAGAACAGCTTCCTGTCCAATGGTGGCGCCCAGCCTGATCCTTAGAGGGAAAGAGAACTCTTAAAAGCCTGAGTGGAGGAGGGAGTCCTTCTAGGAGTGGGAGTAAGGCATCCAATGAGTGCCTGCCCAGGTCCTAACTTGAGGGGGAAATAGTTGATCGTGGTGGTCCTCTTCTGACAACCTGAACAATGATTCACTGAAGGAATAACTGAGAATCTATAAAGGTGCCTGTCTTCAGTCACTCAGTCAATAAGAATTTATCAGGTGTCTAGTAGGTGTCAGGCACTGAGTTGAGTGTTTGCTACAAAGAGAGCAAAGGGAGTGGTTCCACCCTCCACCCCACGCACCATTGCTATTAGGGAGATTTGGCTGTTTTTAGCATCACCAGCCGAAGGATGCTGGCAGGAGGGCTTGGAAGCACTGTGTGGTTTCCCCAAAGTAACTCTTCCTCCTCTCCTGCTACTCAACATTGGGGGATGTTCTTGACTGCCTGAACTGTCTAGCCAAGGCAGAAAGAAGTCGGTGCCTGCCCTCAGCCGCCTCCTGGGCAAGTGAGCTCCCAGAACAGTGTAGTTACTCAGCCAGCTGGTTAGCCATGCAGTGGCTCTTCAGCATCTGGGAAATCTTGCCTACACTTTCCCATCCGTCTCTACCTGTGGGGGACACGGGGAGGTCTTGCCATCCTCATTTTATAACCAGGAAACAAACTGAGCGCCATGGAGCCGCTTATCTAGCCACAAAGAGCACCGATGAAGGAATTGGCTTGTTCACGGGCCTTTAACCAGCCTTCTTGCCCTTCCACAAGGCTGCTCTCGCTAGCGATGGGGAGGGGACACTGACAGGAAACAAAAGGCTCCTGGCTGGGAAGCAAGTGCTGGTGACAGTCTAGCCCAGAAGGAAAATGACTAAGTGCCTGGAAAGGAAGGGCCAGTGGAGAAGTGAGCTGCCTTCCGCAGAGGCTGCGGCCGCCCACAACACCCCTAGTTTGCCAGGCGTGTGGCTGAATCCCTTTTGCACACTGTGGCCCCGCAAAGACAGAAATCTATCAAACCTGGTCCAGATTAACTTATCACCTAGTTAAATGGGCTGTCAGTGTGGGATGCCGGTGCTTGGCAGGGTGAATTCAAATGCATGTAAATTTCCCTGGTGGCTGACTAGGGAGTGTGGTGGAGCTGTCAAAGGATGACATGTGAAAATACATTAACATTGTTTAAAATATATTTGAAGGGGGAGAGCTCCTATTTTGATAACACGTTCACAGACAAATGGGTGGTGGGAGATCTGGCATTCTGACCTCGTCCTTGAATTCAGAGGCGTCTTTGGAGGAGTCTCCCTCCTTCTCGGGCTGTTCTGGAGAAGTTCAGAAACAATTAAGAGCCCCCCCCCCTCTCACACGGGGCGGGCTGGGGGGGTCCCCAGCGCCACTATTGTATGGAGTCGCTGTTCCGATAGCCTTGCTTGTCACTTTCACTTGATCTTACAAAAAGTGATTAGAAACTTCAAAAGAAGCAATTACACAGTCCATTGTGTTACCAACCTGGGCTCCAGGAAAAGAAAAAGCGGGGCGGCCTCTCAGTCCTCAGCCTAATTGGACTGTTTTTAATCTCTCCTATTTATTGGGAAGCGAGATTTCGCAGCTTAATAAGATTTCCCACCCCCGCCCCTAGGCTGAGGAAAACTAGACTAGGTGAAAGTTCAGCCACACTGGCTGGACTGCGGGGGACACGGGCTTTATATACCATTTGACGTGGGTCCCTTGAGACCCCCTGCTCATCTCTCCATCGTACATTCACACGGAGAAGGGTGACTTTCCACCCGTGTTTCTCGTCTGAGAAAACGTGTGCCAAGGCCCTTCTTTGTCTTCCTGGAAGCGCGCTTCCCCGTAGCTCCCGAAGTGGACACTGAGCTGGATGAGGGCACACTTAGAAGGGGTTGAATGGCGGCATCCAAAGAGGAGTCATTAATGATTCCGTGTCAGCCCGGTAGAAGGTCTCCAGAGGAGTGGCTCTGGGCTTTGTGCTGGCCTTTGGCTTTTTGACAGGCTTATATTGATGACTTGTTGGAGTGCATAATTGGCGTGTTTATCAAATTTGCGGATGATGCAGAGCGGAGGGGGCTAGCTAGCCCATTGTATGCCAGAAGTGGGAGCTTTGGGGGAGATGAGGGAGTTAGCTGGGCCCAGATGTGGCCAGAGAACAGCGAATCTGAAAAACGAACACACACAAGCCCAAAGTTTTCAAGGCTTTCGGGACCGTGAAATCAACCCGAGTCAGCGCCAGTGGGATCAGGGGCTGCATTAGGAACGTTGCCAGATAAGACTCCTCATGCGCTTGACCTGAACTCACCACCTGTAGAGTACTGGGCTTGGGTATGGGCGCTCCATTTTAGGAAAGAGGTTGATCAATCAGAGATTGTGGAGAAGGCAATCAGGATGGGGGAAATGCTCTATTTATCCTTTACCATTGGCCTGAGGAAACAGGGACGTTTAGCTTGGGGAAGAGAAGACTGAACCTGTGTTCTTGCATCGGAAGGTCTTTCAGTGAAAGAGCGATTGAGCTTTTTCTGCTTATTCCCAGAGGATGGAATCGGGAGAAATGGGCCAAAGTCTTCAGTTTCTCCCAGTTTTCCTCTGCCTCTCTCTCCTCCCTTTTCCTTTCCTTTTCCATCCTGTACTAGATGGTCTCTGATGCCCCTTCCAGTTCTAAATCCTCGTGTTCCTCTGATGTTTGCTTGGGTTCCTTCTCATATTCAAGATAGATGAGTTTGAGAATTTGGGAAAAAGAAGGAAATAGTTTATAATTATTCTCTTGTTTGTGCTTCCAGCACATTTTAAACTTCTCCAATGTGTTGGTTTTATTATACAAATTAAAAGCAGGAGGACGAGTGCCTTAGAGATTCAAATTTAATTAATTTATAAGTGAAAATGTATCTGATAAATAAGCAAGCTATATAACCCATTCTTTGGTGCAAAATTAGTTGGGAAAATTTAAATTCTTTTGACTGAAAAAACTTTTAACTATGTGGAAACTTAAACCCTTGGATGGATCTATGATATTCCACATGGAGGACTTCTCTTCCATAATTCAGAACGTAACACACTGATGTCTTCTCGTTTTGGGGGCTCTTGTTCATTTCTTTCTTCTTCCTTCCTCTTCTTCTTCTTCCTTTTTTTCTAGTTGAATAATCATTTATTAATTGTCCACTATGTGCAAAGCAAGGAGCAAGGTGTTGAAGATATAAAGCAAAAATAGAACTCTTCCTTTCACTGTACCCCCCAAAAGCTTTTATACTCCTAGGGAGGGGGTAGTGAAATTTGTGTATATGTTAATATATATACATACATTTATATATATATACATATATATACATATATATATATATGACTTCTACAAATAATTTGTTTTAAATCCCAGTTAAAACTACCATTTTATTTGATAGCGTTTTATTTCCCCCAATCACATGTAAAAGCAATTTATAAAAGTTGCCTTTAAAAAAATAAGTCTTGAATTCTTTCCTTCCCACCCCCATTTTCTCAATGATAGAGGAAGCAATCTGATACAGAGTCTACATATGCAATCATATAAAATATTGTCCTGTATTCATCCTTTAGTGGCAGGAAATGAACAAAAAATTTAAGAAAGTGAAAAAAGTTTGGTTTGGTCTGGATTATACTCCATCAGTTCTTTCTCTGGAGGCAGATGGCATTTTATTTCATTAATGGAATTATTTTGGAT
Source organism: Monodelphis domestica (assembly GCF_027887165.1). Lineage (NCBI taxonomy): Eukaryota > Metazoa > Chordata > Mammalia > Didelphimorphia > Didelphidae > Monodelphis > Monodelphis domestica. The sequence continues at coordinate 6,498,808 of NC_077227.1, read as the reverse complement.
CATTGTGTTGCTGAGAATAGCGTTATTCATATAACATGGCTATTCTTTGTACAATGTTCCTCTGGTTCTGCTTACTTCACTCTGCATCAGTTTGTTCTTCCAGGTTTTCTGAAATCCTCCTGCTTAACATTTCTTTTCTTTCTTTTTTTTTTAAACCCTTACCTTCCATCTTGGAGTCAATACTGTGTATTGGCTCCAAGGCAGAAGAGTGGTAAGGGCTAGGCAATGGGGGTCAAGTGACTTGCCCAGGGTCACACAACTGGGAAGTGTCTGAGGCTAGATTTGAACCTAGGACCTCCCATCTCTAGGCCTAGCTCTCAATCCACTGAGCTACCCAGCTGCCCCCTGCTTAACATTTTTTATAGCACAATAGTATTACATTATAGTCTTATACCTCCACTTAACTATTCCCCAGTTGGTAGATATTCCCTCACTTAATAATTCTTTGACACCAAAAAAAAAAAAATTAACTTTAAATACTTTGTACATATAGGTCTTTTTCCTTTTTTTTTTTATCTCTTTGGGACACAAGCCTAGTAGTACTATTTCTGGGTCAAATTCTTTGATATCCTTTTGGACATAGATGCAAACTGCTCTCCAGAATGGTTGAATCAATTCACAATTTCCTTTACAGTGCGCTGGTATCTCAGTTTTCTCACATCTCCTCCAACTTTTGTTATTTTTTTCTGTCATAACAGCCAATCTGAGAGTTGTGGGGTGATACTTCAGAGTTATTTGAATGTGCATTTGTCTCATCAATTGTGATTTAGAGCCCTTTTCACATGATTATAGGGAGCATCAATTATTTTGCCTGAAAACTGCCTGTTCATATGCTTTGACCACTTGTCAATTGGAGAATAACTTGTATTCTTATACATTTGACTAATTTCTCTATACATTTGGGAAGTGAGGTCCTTAAAAGAGATGCTGTTTGTAAATTTTTTTTACCATCTTATTTCCCTTCTGTTTATTCTACTCTCTCTTTCATTCTTCTGACCACCACCTCCCCCAATTTGCCCTCTTTTCGATGCATCATTCCTCTTTTTCACTTCACCTCATACTTCCCTGTAGGGTAAGATAGATTTTTTTATAACTAATTAAGTGTGTATGTTCTTCTCTCTGAGCCAATTCTGATGAGAATAAGGCGAAGGCATTCCCCTCCCCATCCCAATCTTCCCCTCCAAAGTAAAAGCTCTTTCATGCCTCTTATATGAGATATCTTACTCCATTATACTTCTCCTTTCCCCATCTTCCAATGCATTCCTCTTTCTCACCCCTCTATTTTATTTTTTTAGACATTGTCCTATTATATTCAACTCACACTCTTGCCCTCCATCTATTCCTTCAAGCTGTCCTAATAATGCCAAAGTTCTCAGAATTTACAAGAATCATCTTCTCATGTAGGACTGTAAGCAATTTAATCTTATTGAATGTCTTTTGATTTCTCTTTCCTGTTTACCTTTTTATGCTTCTCTTGAGTTTTGTATTTGAGAGATAAATTTTCCATTAAACTCTGATGTATTCATCAGAAATGTTTGAAAGTCCTCTATTTCATTGAATGTCCATTTTTATCCTGAAGGGTTATGCTCAGTTTTGTTGGGTAATTTTTTGTTGAAGTCCGAGCTTCTTTGACCTACAGAATATCATATGTGTTTTGATCTTCCCTGTCAACAAAGGAACTTTCTTTGTTGGGTTTCTTTGTTGTTGTTGTTTTTGTTTGCTCATTTTCCAGCCTTTTTCATGTCTTTTTACTTTAAAATATTATTACAGAAGGGTTCCATTCCAATGGTGAACGTTTCAGATTCTTTGTGTAGCTACCTTCAGAGCTAGCTCTATGGATCTCTAAGTTTTTAGTTCTTCCAAAGTGTTATGATTTAAGGAGAGGCATATTTAATGCTCTTTTGGCCTGTGCGTAACAATAAGCACTTTTTCCATCTTGGAACTATGAGTAGAGTCCCCTGCTCTTCTGAGATTACAAACTCTTGTGTGTGCTAGTACTCCTCTTTGCCCTGGGACTGCTATTCAGACTGGGATCCGGATCTGAGTATGGACAATGCCACAGACAGTCTATACGCAAAGCCAGCTAAAGGACTCCTGTAAGCTCTTTCTGCCCAACCCCTTTACCATCTGTGGCTGGAAGCTGTGGAAACCTTTGCTGCTGATTCAGCAACTGCAGAGGTCCATGCTGACTTGATAATATGGGGCCTTGCCTTGGCATGCTGGTTTGTGCTCCACTCTCACTTAAACGCTACAGAATTCTCCTTCCAACCTTTTAAGTTATTTTGGCCAGAAAAAATGGTTTTACCCCATCCTTTGGTGGTTTTTTCACTCTGGTACCCATTTTGAGCTGTTATATCAAAGTTATTTGGAGGAGTTATATTGGTAGAGGTCAGGCAGATCTGTGTACCTTCTCCACCATCTTGGCTACACCTTGTTCATGTCTTCTTGAAATCCTCTACAAAAGGATCCACCTAACAAACAGAGAGGCTTCTCTAGACCTTTGTTTTGAGTACCAATAAAGCCCCCATCATGATTTGCTGGGGGTCCCTCTTTTACTTCATGGTTTGTCTATCTCCTTTCCCATAAACTCTTCAAGGATATTCTTTGTTCTTCACAGATCCTATTTCTGACCACTGTTCACCTTTCCTCTGCTGTTTGCCTGACCCATAACTTTAGCCCTCTCAAGATTGAGATTCTGTGCCTCACAGTCAAATAGCACCATCAGAAGAATGCTAATATTAAAGTGATTTGTTTCAGAGAGAATGTTTGCATCATTCAAAGCATCGCATACTTCTCCATAGGCCATTGAACCCACTCTATGCTACTTATTGCCCACACATCTATCCACGATTCAGGTATCAAAAGGCTACCTCTATAAGTTGTCCATTGAATCTAGAAATGGGTATTCTTGATTTTTCTTGTTTTTATATCAATAAATCACCATAAAATTTGGCAGCTGACTTGGGTATTTTATTATTTGGGATTTCCCTTGGAGACCACTTAAATTTAGATTTTTTTCAGTCTCATCCATCATTTCACCCTTTACAGTTTGTATCCCTCCCCTGCACACTGTGATCTACTTGATTATCTTCCAGGTGGGTAGATATCCTCTCTTGAAGAACCATTTAGAATTTATTACTCTTCTGGCCAGACCTTCAAGGACCCAGGGTTAAATTTCACTCCTTAGTGACACAATAAAGTCAGACTTTGAGCAGGGACACATGTACAGATAAGTGTGTTACAAGAGAATGAGTGGTGGGTGCAAACAAGAGGCCCAACTAGAAGATCCAGAGAAGTGAAATGATCCCACAACAAGGAAATCTTGAAGGGTGTAAACCTCAAAATTCCTTAGACTTATAAATGTTGGAAATTTCACCATTGGGATATTTCATACTTGGAAAATTTCTTACTGATAGTCTATTGGAATGGGAACCCCATTGGCATGGGAGGTTCCTTCTCTTCCCTTCTTAAGATTACTTTAGGACAGAAACCTTTTGCTGAACAATGGAAAGGGCTTTGACCTATGCTTAAGCATAGAACAGGAATTTCTTTGAGTCATGATTGATTTTAGAATTGATACAATGGAGATACTTGGAATCAATCTCCACCCTATTCAGTCCTAACAGGATTGAGGAAGGGCTGCAGCCTAGATCAAAATTTAATTATTCCAATCTCTACCCTACTCAGGTTAACAGGATTTAGAAGGGGAAACGAGAACTCCTACTTTCTACCCAGTACATTTGCATTTTAGATATGGCCTCACCCCATGTTTTTCTGAGACAAATTCTTTCAAAAATGTAAGAGGAAAGACATCTATGGAAAACAGTTAGATCCCGAGTTTGTCTGGGGAAGTTGGGCCCAGTCAACTTCTTAGGGAAAGAGTTTCTTTTACTTTGTTACTACCATAGCTACAAACCCATTTTCCCAGGAAATATTAAAACAAGTGAATTTCCAAGTTTCAGATACTTGAATAAGAAATTTAAGCAAAACATCCCAAAGCAGAAATATAATTATCTCATTGGAGATTTGTATTGGAATAAGCGTTCTTTCTTCTATTTAAATTTCTGGCTTTAGGCTTTTGCCAGGGTAGAACAAGATGATAGAGTGCAGGCTGGGACCCAGCTGAACTCTCTCAATAGTCCCCTCCAAACAACTTTAAAATAATCCTTCAAATCAAAATTTTCAGCAGCAGAGCCAACAGAAGTTCAGTGGGAAACATTTTCTATCCAAAGCCAATTTAGGAGGTCTATAGGAGATATCTGAAATATGGGGTAGGTACAGGCCAAAATCTTAGCAAGAGCACTAACAGTGGGCCTTGAGGCATCCATGATAGCATCTGCAGCAGCCTGAGAAACTCTCAGCCCAGAGAAAATAAGGAGGTTGAGATTAGAAAGAGATTACAGACTGCTTTTTATTGTCACTGGGTTCAGCTAGCCCTCACTGGAAAATCTATTGACCATATGCAGTTCTGAATCAGTTACAGAATGAGGAGGGTTTCTTGTGATTGGTCACAAGGAAGCAAAGACCCTGGTTCCACTCCCAAAGAACAGAGGAAAAAACAAATCTGGTACTTGTGGCTACAGAACAGTGGGAGACTTAGTCATAGCTCTAGGTCCAAGAGGAGCACTAATACTACTTGTGGCTTTAGAGAAACAAGGGGTCCTTCCTGGGTAAAGACAAACCAACCAGTGACCACACCTTTTTAGGATCATCCCACCTTGGAAGCTTCAAAAACTTGCAGAGCCTCAGAACTATCTCTGAAAACAGTTGTATAAAAATTCTGAAGTGCTTCCTTATCTCTAGGTGAGCAGAGTCCAACTTAATACAAAATTCAAAGTGAAGAAAATAAGCTAGGGAATTCATAAAAAAAACAAACAAAAAAGAACCTGATCATAAAAATCTCCTCTGGTGGCAAGACATAAACTTGGAAGAAGATACCAATATGAAAAAAAATTATAAGCGAAGCCTCAAAGACAAATGCTGATTGAACCTAAAACTATCAAAAATTCCTGGAATAGTTAAAGATAAAAATGAGTGATAGAGGAAAAATTGAGAGACAATGAAAGTGAAGCAAGAAAATTTTGACAGAGAATTATCAGCATTGTAAAAGAGGCAGAAGTACAAAAATTTACTGAAGAAACTAATTTGCTTTCAAGAACAGACAAAATAGAAAACAAGATTAATATATTCATTTAAGAAAAAAATTAGTTTTAAAAAACAGAATTGAATAAATGGAAAAAGTTATAAAAGCTCACTGAAGAAAATCATTAAAAATTAGAATTGGGCAAGTGGATGCTAATGACTCCATGAGACATAAAGAAACAATAAAACAAATTAAGAAGAGTAAAAAAGTGAAATATTACATTGAAAAAAAAAACCCAATAGTTTTGGAAAACAGTTTGAGAAATAATTTAAGAATTATTTGACTACCTGAAAGTCACAATAAAAAAGGACCTTGAAATCATATTTCAAAAAATTATCAAGAAAAACTGCCATGATATCTTAGATCCAGAGGATGAAATAGAAATATAAAGAATACACCAATCACCTCTAGAATGCGATCTCAAAATTAAAATTCTAAGGTATACTGTAGCCAAATTCCAGAGCTCTCAGGTCATGGAGGAAATAGTGCAAACAGTCAGAAAGCAATCATTCAGATTTTGTGGAGCCACTCAGAATCTTACAAGATTTAGAAGCTTACAAATTAAATGAGTAGAGGGTTTGTAATATGATTTCTGGAGGGCAAAGAAGCCATGATTACATCTAATAATAATATGCCCAGAAAAACTGAGTATAATTCTTCTAAGGAAAAAAAAAGGATATTTAATGAAATAGAGGACTTCTAAGCGCTCATGATGGAAAGGTCAGAACTGAACAGAAAATCTGACATTCAAACATGAGACTCAAGAGGAATATAAAACAATAAAAGTAAAAAAAATAGTAATCATAAGGGACTCAATGGAGTTAAGCTATTTATATCCCTATAAAGGAAGATGATATGTGTGACATCTAAGAAATTTATCAATATTAGGTCAGTTAAAAGGAGTCTGCGTATATAGTGGATATTAGTGTGAATTAATTATGTTAGAAAGGATGTAGGGACTCTAAATGAACACCCTAATGCAAATACCAACAACATGGAAATGGGTTCAAATGAAGGACATGTGATACCCAGTGGAATCGCATGTCAGCTATGGGAGGGGTGGTGGGAAAGGGGGAGGAAAAGGAAATGATCTTTGTTTCCAAGGAGTAATGTTTGAAAATGACCAAATAAAATAATGTCTAAAAAAAAAGAAAGAAAGAATGTAGGGGTGAGAAAGAATTGCTTCACTGGGAGAAAAGGGAAGGGAGAGGTAGAATGGGGCAAATTTTCTCCCATAAAGAAGGCAGGCATTGAAGCTTGAACTTTATTTTCATAAGGATTGGTTCAAAGAAAGAAGACTATATATACCCATTCACTTGAGTACAGAAATCTGTCTTACCCAGTAGGAATATAGGAGGAGACATGGAGAGGATAACAAGGAGGAGAGAAAATTGGGGGAGGTAATAGTTACAAGTAAGACAGATTGTTGAGGAAGGACAAGATAAAATGAGAGAAAGATAGAGAGATGAAAATGGTAATGAATAATTGCTAAGGTGAATGGGATGAATTAACCCATAAAACAGAAGCAAATGGCAGAATGGGTTGGGAACCAGAATCCAATAATATGTTGTATACTAGAGACACACTTGGAATAAAAAGACAGAAATGAAAGGCAGGATCACAATTATGCTTTAGCTGAAGTGAAGAGGACAGGAATGGCAGTTATGATGTCAGACAAAGTAAAAACCCAAAATAGACCTCATTGAAAGAGGTAGTCAGGGATACTATATTTTGCTAAAAGGTATCATTGCAAATAAAATAATATCAAAAAAGTTTGTATCACATTTCTCTGAAAAAAAGTCTCATTTATAGCTATATAGAGAATGGAGTCAAATTTATTAAAATAAGAGCCATTCCTTGGTTGATAAAAGGTCAAATGATATGAACAGGCATTTTTCAGAAGAAGAAATCAAAGCTATCTAGCATCAGATGAAAAACTACTATAAATCACTATTGATTTAGAGAAAGGCAAATTAAAACAATTCTGAGGTACCCCACACTCATCAGATATGACAAATGCTAGAGGAGATGTATAAAACTGAGATCTAATGTATCTTCTCTAAAGAGACATGAAATTTGCCTATGAAAAACCTTCTCACACATCTCCCATATATTACAGATGAGAAAACTGAGGCACCCAGTGAGGAAACAATTTCAAGAAAGCAATCTAGAAGCATTTATTAAATACTTACATTGTGCCTGGCATTGGAGGCACAAAAGCAAAAACCGTACCTATCCATAACAAACTTAGATTCTCAAAAGTTTATAGTTTGCATTTGTAGAAGAGTGCCATGTATTTATTTTTTTTAAACATGTTACTCTGGTATAGGGAGCTCTCAGGATAAGAAAATTTGTCTCCTAGTGTAGGTGGGCTACTTCACCTCAAGTTAGAGTTTCCAAGTATTTTCTAGAGCACCAAAATATTAAGGGATTTGCCTAGGGTGCCAGAGCCAGGACTTATACCTTTAAAATCAGTTCTCTATTAGATATTCCACACCACTGCTACCTTGATCTCCTCAGAATATCTGTTGAATTGGGAGGAATCTTTTGGAGGCCACACCTTAAGTATTTGAAAGACTAAGATATGGAAGAGATACACTCCTTTCTCTTCTTCATTCAAGGGTGTCTGAATGAAGAGTGAGGGATGGGGCAGAGAGGTAGACATTCAGGCAAGTAATGAAAAGTCCAAAGAGAATACCGCCTTTGGTGGGGAGGAATGGGTGAACCCAGGTCAGGGAAGGGTAGCGAATGTTCCTGTGATTTGGAATCTGTGATTCTGTGTCTATGTCTATGTCTATATCAGTGTGAGAGCTAAGATTCACCAACATGGTTCCTGATTGAATTCTGAGGACCTTCCATTATTCTACATGGCCCAGTGATCCAACCAGGGATGGAATTCCCAAAGGAGTAGTTTGATGAATGTAGGTCCTAAAACAAAGATCCCTTTTGAAGCTCAAGGAGAATGCTGTGTTATAGGGGTCTTATCATTAGGCTGATCCCACTAAGATGAGCCTGGGACATTATGAAAATGAGATATTAGTGTTCGAGGCTAAACTGAAATAAGAGAAAGCTAAAGGATCAATGAGTAGAGCATTTGGTCCAAAAATTGTTGATCAGACTCCAAATTTAAAATAAATCCAACTGTTCCTTATAGTAGTTTTTTAAATCAAGGCTCATGGCAGCTTATCTAAAGGAGAAAGATGAAATTTAGACAGAGGAAGAATTTTAGAGATGATCTAGTCTAAACTCTTCATTTTAAAAAATTTTAATTTATTTGCTTGTTACATTAAAATGCCCAGGTAACTTCCTCCATCCCTTCCCCTCAGAGAAGATTTCATCTGACAAAAAAAAATGCATATAAAAAATGATGTCATTTCTATTTATTAGTTCTTCCTCTGAAAGTGCACATAAACACTATTTCAGTTGTAGTATATAACGCTCTCTTGGTTCTGCTCATTTTTGCTCTTAACTATTTCCTGTAGGTCTTTCAATGTTTTTAAAATTTATTTGCTCATCATCCCTTACAGAGATGTGGCACAATCACTTGCCACAACTTGTTTAGCCATTTCCCCAATCAATGGCATCCCTTCAATTTCCAAATCCTTGACACCATGAAAAGTTGCTATAAATACTTTAGAGCAAATAGGTTCTTTTCCTTTTTGCTGTGATCACCTTAGGAAATACACCTCACAGTGGCATTGGTTAAAAGGTTTATATAGTTTTACAACTCTTTGGCCATAATTCCAGATTACTCTCCAGAATGACAGATCAGTTCACAGTTCCACCAACAGTATATTAGTGACCCCATATTTCCATATCCCCTCCAACATTTGTCCTTTTAGCCAATCTCATATTGCAGTTATTTTGGTTTACATTTCTCTAATCAATAATGATCCAGAGCATTTTTTCATATAGTTATATATAGCGTTGATTTCTTTGTCCAAAAACTGAATCTTCCTCTCGTTTGACCATGTATCAATTTGGCAATGACTCATGTTCTTATCAATTTGAAGAATTCTCTTTTTGTTTTAGATATATTACCTCTGTCTGAGAAATGGTCTATAAATTCCTCTCCTGCACTGTTTTCCTTCTAATCTTAGCCACATTCATTTTATTTTTTAAAATCCTTTTAAATTTACTGTTTTCAAAATTAGCCACTTTCCATCTCACAATGCTTTCTATCTCTTGTCTATTCATAAATTCTTTTCCTCTCCATAAATCTAAAAGGTCATAAGTTCCCCATTCTTCTGATTTGCTTGTGTTATGTCCTTTTATGCCTCGGTTATGTATCCATTTTCATCTGATCTTGGTAAATGGTGTTTGGTAAAATACACTTGTAAAACCATCTAATCTTGCTGGTTTTCTTGGAAAGTTTGTTCATGGGCTGTTCAATTTCTTTTTCTAAAATAGGTTTATTTAGATTTTTCTATTTCCTCCTCTGTTAGTCTAGGCAATTTATATTTTTGAAAATATCCATTTCATTTAAATTGTTAATTTGTTGGCATATGATTAGGCAAAATAACTCCTAATAATTGCTTTGATTTCATATTCATTAGTGATAAATTCACCATTCCAATTCTGATCCTAGTGATTTTGTTTTCTTCTCTTTATAAAAATCATATTGACCAAAGGTTTATCTATTTTGATGCCATTTTTTCTTTCGTAAACCCAACTTAGTTTTATTTGTTAATTCAATAATTTTATGACATTTAATTTGGTTAATATCACCTTTAATTTTTAGGATTTCTAAATTGATACTTAATTGGAGATTTTAAACTTATTCTTTGACCACTTTTTTCATTTTTTACCCCATTTCATTAATCTGTTCTTTCATTATTTTATTGACATAAGCATATAGAGACATAATTACTGCTTTTGCTATAATGCATAGGTTTTGGCATGTTGTCTCATCATTTTAAAAAATAAAATTATTTATATTTCTATAACTTGTTAAGTTTAAAATTATTTTGTCATTATTTTGTCTCCAATTAATTTTTGTTCTGTTTCCACCATCATTTTTGAGTAAATTTTTAATGCATTATAATCTGAAAAGGATGCATTTAATATCTCTCCTTTTCTTCATTTAATTCTAAAGTTTTTGTGTCAATATATGGTCAATTTTTGTAAAGGTACTATGTACCATTGAAAAAAGGTATATTGTATTCCATTTCCATTCAGTTCTCTCCAGATAGCTATCATATCTAGTGTATCAAAGATTTTATTTGTCTACTCAACTTCTTTTTAATCTATTTTTGGTTAGATTTATCTAGTTCTGAAAGGGCAAAGATTAAAGTTCCTCAGCATTATAGTTTTATTATCTATTTCACCTGTAACTCCTTTAGCTTGTCTTTTAAAAATTTGGATGCTGGGGGCAGCTGGGTAGTTCAGTGGATTGAGAGCCAGGCCTAGAGATGGGAGGTCCTAGGTTCAAATCTGGCCTCAGACCCTTCCCAGCTGTGTGACCCTGGGCAAGTCACTTGACCCCCATGGCCTAGCCCTTACCACTCTTCTGCCTTGGAGCCAATACACATCTTGATTCCAAGATGGAAGGTAAGGGTTTAAAAAATTTTTTTTGGATGCTATAATATTTGGTACATATAGCTTTAGTATTGAAAAATACTTTATTATCTATGGTACCTTTTAATATAATGTAGTTTTCTTATTTATTCCCTTTTAATTAGATGTATTTTAGATTTTTGTCTGAGATCATTATTGTTCCCCCTGCTTTTTTTTTGCCAGCTGAAGCATAATGTATTTTACTTCATCCCTTTTTATTTACTCTATGTATGTCTCTCATTAAGAGAAAGAAAGAATGAAAGGAAGAAGGAAAGAAGGAAAGAAAGAAAGAAAGAGAAAGAAAGAAAGAAAGAAAGAAAGGAGGAAGAAAGGAAGGAAGGAAGGAAGGAAGGAAGGACGGAAGGAAGGAAGGAAGGAAGGAAGGAAGGAAGGAAGAGAGGGAGGGAGGGAGGGAGGGAGGAAGGAAGGAAAGGAGGAAGGGAGGAAGGGTGGAAGGAAGGAAGGAAGGAGGGAGACAGAGAGACGGAGAGACAAAGAGAGATAGAAAGAGAGAGAGGGAAAGACAGAGAGACAGAGACAGGGAGAGAGAGACACAGAGAGAGAGACAGAGACAGAAAGAGACAGACAGACAGACAGAGACAGAGAGAGACAGAGACAGAGACAGAGAGAGACAGAGGGAGAGGAGAGAGAGGGAGAGGGAGAGGAGAGAGAGGGAGAGGAGAGAGACAGAGGCAGAGCCAGAGAGAGACAGAGGGACAGAGAGACAGAGAGACAGAGAATACATATACATACGTATATAAACAGTGAAGCGAAACAAGTTCTCACATTGGTCACATCCCAGAATGCATTTCTCATTTTGTATTCTGTCCATCAGCTCCCCACTAGGATGGCCAATGTTTGTTTGTTTGTTTGTTTGTTTGTTTCCACCAGTTCTGTCCTCTGGAATTGCGTTTTTTCACTGAGGTGAGGAAGAGGAGGAGCTGGCCTCTGGGGGACCTCCTACCCCTGAGAAAGGAGGTCTGTGTGACTTTCTGATTCTGTGAGGAAAGAAGCAAGGATGTTGTATTGGAAGGAAAACAGAACCAATTGCACAAGAGGAACGTTGGCTTCTGGCCCTGGCTCTGCCTGCTTTTGGCTGACTAGGTGACCTTGGGAAGGTAATTTCAACAGCCTCTTTTGTTTTCGGTTTCCTCCTGTGTAAGAAGGGGGGATCTAGATGATCTTCAAGGCCCCTTATAGCTCTGACATAGGTGGGCCTTTAGGGTCACTCCCAAGAAAATGGCATTCAATGCCTACCTGCATGGGGACATAATGGCAGGGACTGCCTGAACCCAACTAAACAGATGCTGTCCTGGTCCTTAAAGAGCTCCCTGCTCAAATCAAAAAAAGAAAGGCAGGCAGTAAATATGGCATATGGAAGGGAAAAATGTTTAAATATTTATACTTATTGAAATATTTAAGCCTTCACTAAAGTCCTACTCCAATGCCCCCTGATGGTGTAGAGACGACCCTCTGCCAGTAGGGCACATGCTGTGGCAGGTCTTGCCAAGCCGGGAAGGCCTCAGGAAAGCCTGGACGTCTGTCATCCAGGACCAGCCTTGGTAGGTATGGGTAGACTCACGAGCCCCAAACTGGCCACTGCCTGAGTGAGTGTGTGTATGAGTGTGTGAGTGTGTGTGTGTGTGTGAAAGGGGAGGAGAGAATGGTGAATGAAGAATTTTAGTAGTAAGAGCACACTCTGGCCAGTTATCAAGGCATGGGAGGGTTTGGGTCCACAAGCAGAGGAGGGAATGTGCCTAAAGAGAAGGTCTCATGAATCTATTGACAGCGAAAAATAAATTTTTAATCCAAACTTCCTCTATGCTAGCTATTCATCGCTGAACAGTTCCAGCCCTAATACCATGGATTTCCTGCAAGCTCTCAACATTTGGTCCAAATGGGATTATTAGCAGTTTCCCCCCAACCTGTTCAGCGGTCTTACTTCTGAGTATTCCTGCAGGTTGTTTGGCTTCTGTCCCTGGAGGACACTCGACTGGTCAATTAAGAAACATGGATAAGGGATGGGTATTGTCCAGTGATGCTCCAGGCGCTGGGGCTGAAAACCAGAAGAAGAATGTGACATTTCCTGCTCTCAACGAGTTTCCTTACATTCTGGCAGGGAAAAGAAAATCCACATTTCAGTAAATATAGAAATACACAAAATAAAAGCAAACTAATTTTAGGGTGGAGAAATGACCCTCCCTGATCGCATGTCTTCACCTCAGTGACTCCCTGGGGAGCCAGGCTGCTGCCCCTACTGCTAGGGCACCTTCCAAATGACAACTTCCACTTCTAATGGAGTGTTGTGATTGGGGAGGCCTCACATGATGCCGAGCCAGTCTCAGAACCCCACCCAGGTCTTTCATCCCTGCCATTTTCTTCTCTGTAGTTATGGGACTCTCATCTGGTTCCCCCCCCCCCCACACACACAGACACACTCTACCTCTTTCTTTGGGACCAATAATTCAATCAGTACCCCCATTGCTTCTGGAGATAATTTTTCAGTCAACTACCTCATTGTTATCCACTATCCACCTCCTCATCCCTGTGATCTTTCAGACCAAACTCCCTTCTGTGGCCCTAATGCCTTTCTTTTTTTCTTTTCTTTTTTTAATTAGTTATTTAATTTTCTATCTATTTGATTATTTGTTTGTGTATTGATTGATTGATTTTTTAATTTATTTTTTCCCTAATGCCTTTCTTGAGATATCTCCCCATATTGGCATATAAGGCCCTTGAGGTCAAGGAATTTTTTATGGAAAACTTGAAATCCCTGTTGCCTAACAGTAGCCAGTCCATAGCAGATAGTGTAAGGATGATATTAGAAAAGAAGTATTGTTTTATTAGTTTAGGGATAATAAGTAAAGTGGCTGGCTTGAGGAAAGAACTGGAGTTTGAAGCAGAGCTGAGACAGTGTGTTGATTTCAAATGTGACAGTTATAACCTTTTTTCTGTATCAATTACTCTCTCTGGTAGTTGGCAGAGACACACTCTCAGAGACTCTCTCTCAGGGCTGGAGGAGGGAACATCTTTGCCTCTTTATGTCTGAGGGAAAGATCTGAAGGAGCTCAATGTTTTCCTTTCCCAACTTGGGGAACATTATTGACGATCTATTGTGGTTTTATAGATTGTTTAACTCTGAGAAGATCAAAGAAAAACCTGGTCTTTGGTTTGGACTCTGAGTCTGTTTAGAGTCCTTACTGGATTCTTGCTGAGACTCAGCCAGCAAGCCTTTGCTTTTTTATAATTTGAAGGCGAAGTTAAGAAGTATAAAGGTAATAGTGGTAGTTTTTATTTAGATAGTATAAATTTGGGTTAGTCAGATCAGGGAGGATTAATGTAGCCTGTGAAACACAGGAGAAGCGATTCCTTGCAGAACCTGAGAGTTTATTTGGGTGGATTTAGAATCCCTTAGAATTAGAAATTCTTTATTTATCCTTATATATTTTGCTAAATATTTTATGGTTATAATGAGTCTCTTTAGCATCCTTGCACCTGGCCCTGAAGGGAAATTCACATTTGAGTTTCATTTCATCACTGAGGATACTTTTGATTACATCTATTAAAAGTATCCAAACAGTTTGAACCTGATTGGCAAGTTAAAGTATCTGAACAGTTTTGAACCTATATTGGAACAGTTTTTGCAACTAAATATTTATTTTTATAACTCACCAAATTTATTTTTACAATAGGGAATATCTGCTTGGTTAGTTGGTTGGTTGCTTGGTATCCTCCATGTGAAATCCTTGTCAAGTGAGCCAAGAATGGATATACTTCATGAGGAAGGGGATCATATTGGACTTGGCATCTCATTATCAGTAAGACCAAAAGGTAAAGGAAATTTCTGATTAATAGAAGGATGGCCTCCATGTTTTTTTTTTTAAACCCATACCTTTCGTCTTGGAGTCAATACTGTGTATTGGCTCCAAGGCAGAAGAGTGGTAAGGGCTAGGCAATGGGGGTCAAGTGACTTGCCCAGGGTCACACAGCTGGGAAGTGTCTGAGGCCAGATTTGAACCTAGGACCTCCCATCTCTAGGCCTGGCTCTCAATCCACTGAGCCACCCAGCTGCCCCCCCCCCCATGTTTTTTTTTTTTAAGAGTTGGTGACATTGAAAAACTTGACTGGATGGCATGTCAAAGAATATCAAGAAACACCATTCCATATGATGTTTGGTCATTGTCACATTGTAGTAATAATAATTTGGAAAAAAAAAAGATCACCATGAAGATAATTGCAATGTCTATACCATTAATTGCATGAATGATGAAGAGGAAAAGAAATTTTAAAAAGACCCTCTTTTTAAGTTAACTTATACTACATTTAATATTTCGTGACTTCAGTTCAAAGGTAGGCATGGTACAGGGGGTGAAAAATGTCAGTCAACTAACTAACATTTTAAAAGTACTTTCTTTGTGTCAGACACTATGCTAAGGGCCAAGGAGACAAAGCAGGCAGAAAGTCTACATCATCAAGGAGCTCACATTGTAATGGTGATTCAACTTGTAAATAAGTAAGAATATACAAGATACTGTCCAAATGGGCAGTTTTCCCCAAGTGTATGTATGTATGTATGTATGTATGTATGTATGTAGATGGAAAGTAATTTCAGAGCTAAGGTATTGGAAGCAGAGAGAAATGAAACATGAAAAAAAAAGAGACTCAAAACATAGATTACACAAAATCCTAATACCTATAGCTGATTAATATTTAAATGTTAAGAGTCCAGATGTGTGGGACATAGTAAGCTCCAAATGAAACCACAAAAATGAAACTGTTTTTAATAGTAATAATTTAATAGTAAACAACTGATCACTGGAATAAGAATAATTTCTTGAGTCAGCTGTCTTGACTGGTTGATATAGGAAAGCTGAAAACCAATAACAGATTAGAATAAATAATTAAACTGAGAATAAGCTATGGTATACAACTGAAGCAACCTTAACCTGACATTTTAAAATGATACTGATATGAAATAGATAAAAGAATAGACATAGATTATTTATCAGTAAGTTTGTTTATTATAAATTAACCACCCATTCCTCACCTAGCAAAATATATGGCAGGATTAAAACTAATTTGTAAAATATGATAAAAATGAACAGTGAAAGCTTAGAGGCTGTATCACCTCACAAAACAAAAAGAATCTGTATGTGTATAAAGAAACACATTTACTAGCAGTTTACTGAAATAATTAAGTCAGATCATCCCAAAGGCATTTGAAGCAAAAATTTTAAGAAATAAAAACAGACAATTATGGAGAATTTAGAAAATATTTTTACATCTTTTCTCTCTCAAGGAAAGTGGAGAAACCACTATTAGACTTTAATATCACTGTTTCATATGTGCTCAATATTAAAATGGTTTTAACGTTGCAGAAAATACACCAAGGAAAAGCAACCAGACTAGAACACTATCACCCGAGGGTGGGGGGGGGGGGTCCATGTTGCATGTGATGTGATTTTGAGGGCATTGAGGGATCATTTATCAAGGTATCTGAAAAAAGGAGCATAATAAATGCTTAAAGAAAAAAGAATACAAAATTTATCATTATATTCTTTCTTCTGAAATAGTGACCAAGAAAATACTAGTATCTACTAATACACACCCCTTTTCTCATTCCTACAAAATGTTTAGGTGAAAAATATACACAAATATTGATGTTATCCTTGATGAGGAAATGAGAATGAAGAAGGCTTTTGGAAAGCAATATCCTATCAGCTCACATATCTAGTTATCCTATTTGGACTGAAAGTGGTGACTAACACAAAATATCATTTTGCTTACGGTTTGCTGACCATTAAAAACAAACAATTCAGTCAAGTGGTAGGTTCTCATTCTCTCACCTTCATTCAGCTTTAGCCTTGTCCCTCCAGTGTCCCATTCTTGCTCTGTCCAGCCCTTCTATTGTGCCCTCTGAAATTCCTCTTCTATCACGAATATACTTCCTTTCATTTTAGCCCACTTCCCCTCATGCTCCGTCCACACTTTGGAATCCACAGAAATCTAACACTCTTCAGAAGATCCTGCAACCCAGAGAACACTCTTCAGCCCTGGGCTACCTCGTCTCATGAACATTCCCCCTTCCCCAACGCACAGGCCAAGGAGGAGTCAGAAGACACTGTGTTCCCATTCCCATTTCATAACTTCCTTTTGCCCAAAGAATTCAGCCATCTCTTCTCCTTTGAAGCTTGTCTTACCCAGTGATTTCTTCCTATCCTGTTCCAGGTGGTAGTTCTGAGTCTTCAGAACATTCTCCTACCTTTCCCAAGGGGCTTAGTGCCGGACCCCATCTTCTTCATTCCTCCTCCCTTATTCTAGGAGATGTCCTCCTACAGACAGATGGTTCCTCCTTCACAGGAGCCCCGACTCCCACTTTCTCAATCTCTTTTCTTTCCATGACTGACCCCCTCAATCACACCCCCCCTTGTGGGGATGGTTGCCCCCTTGATTTTGCCATTGCCAACAACAGCTTTCCAATCAACAACCACATTCCACTCGCCATGCCCATGACCCTTCCAACAGAACTCCCCTTGCTATGCTGGGTCTCTCAATTCGGGGCAAATGCTTAAACCGAATGCATTTCCAGCCAGTTACCTGTGGCAGTCCTGAAGCTAGAGTGTTTGTCTACTCATCCGTGTGCTGTATATGCAAAGGAAAAGCCGATGGCCTCTTGTGTTTTAAACCAACTCATGTAGTACCTTGTACGTGCCGGCTGACTTTGTCTCCCGGTATGGTAAAACGGCATCTTTAACACTGTCCACCAGTGGCCCAAACATTCAACTTACATCCCAAAGCATTTTCACGGTCCCCTACAAGTTGTCAGTTATGGGCACCCATTTTTCTAAGGGAAAATTAACTTTGCAGATTACGTGTGAATCCCAGCTGGCACCTTACTTCACACCTTGAGTGGAAGGAACAAGAAATCCTTTTAAAATGGTGGGGTGTTAAAAGTCTCCCAACACCAGGTCATGGAAGTGCAGCTCATCGCTCGCTCCTTGCATCTCTCTCCTTCTCTCTCCTGCCACAAGGCCTGTTTGGAAATCAACTTCGGCGATTTATTCCTAGGCTGGAATGATGGATAGTTCTGACACTGCTATTTATCTGAGAAGATTTCAACGTCCCCTTTGTTATTTATAAGTGATCTGTGCCATTTACAAATATTAGAGGGTCATATGTAATGAGAAACAACTTAGATTGTGGATAACAAATCACGAGGAAAAAGGCAACATTAAAAATGCATATTATAAAATTGAAACTTAAGTGTCAAGTTTTTATAGCAGTCTGTCAAAGGCTTGACAATTACAATAGCTATTTTTAAAATTTTAATGAGGCACAATCAGGGCTGAAGGAGCTTGGAGATCGGGCACTTCCGAGATTCCCCTTTGGAGTAGAACACACCCATCAGCACTCCCTCAAGATGATGCCCCATTTGTAAAACACACCATCTATTTTTAATTAAATTAGTGGGCGTCATTTATTACCGGTAATACACTTATTAATCTTTAATATTTAATTTAAAATGACTCGTCTGAATAAACGATGGCTTTGCAGGAGTCACTTGACACGTGTTCAGAAAGATTTGCTTTTTGCAAATATGTCTGGACTCTACTTTGATAGAGGCTGTGCAAGCTTTCATATGACCTTCCCAAAGGTGTGTGTATATATGTATATATCTGTGTGTGTGTATATATATATATACTTATATATACATGCTTATGTATATGTATATAATATACATGTGTGTGTGATATGTGTATAGATAGATAACAGATAGGTAGGTAGATAAATGGACAGACAGATAGATAGATAGATAGATAGATAGATAGATAAATAGATAGACAGATAGATAGGTATATAGATAGATGGATAGACAGATAGACAGACAGATAGATGGATATATATATATATAGAGAGAGACAGACAGACAGACAGATAGATAGATAGATAGATAGATAGATAGATAGATAGGTGTATAAATAGATGGACAGGCAGACAGAGAGACAGGTAGATAGACAGACAGATAAATAGATAGATGGATAGACAGACAGACAGACAGATAGATGGATATATATATATATATATATAGAGAGAGAGAGAGAGACAGACAGACAGACAGACAGATAGATAGATAGATGGATGAATAGATAATCAAGGATGGTTGTAACTATAGCTGAAATGTAAGATTTGTCTTTCCCTATCTCAATTTTCTTTTGCTTATTTTGTTTGAAGACCAAGGGTTGACAGTTACCTTAAAACTAAGATATTTTTTATATTTTATTATTACTGGTTCATAGGATCATAGATTTCAAACTAGAGATGTTGAAGGACATCTAGCTTAATCCACAATTTTTAAGAAGAAGGATTCAACTCACGTGTCTTGCCCAAAGCTGTGTGTACAGCAGAGTTGTAATTTGAGCCCAGTCTTTGGACGCCATATTGATTTTTGGTTCCATGACATCCTGATGCTGCCATCACCCAGTTCTAGAGTATCTGGTCAGTGTAAATTTCCTTTGGCTCATCACTTTTTTCACCTGGTATGATGAGTAGAGATCAGAGAAAGTTAGATAACTAGTTAATTGCTGCTTCCTGTCTAGTAGAGAGTGTAACAATGGAATACCTTCCAAACCTCACCTCATACCTGGGCTATTGCAATAGCCTGCTGTGGGCCATGGGGCTGCCTCATCTCTCCCCACTCTTAACCATTCTCTATTCAGCTATTAAAGTGACTTTCTGAAACTGCAGGTTCAATCATGCTACCCCCTCCCCTCAACTCAATAAACTCAAGTGGCTCCCTATTGCCTTCAGGATCAAATACAAAATGCTCTTTGGGGCATTCAAAGATCTTCATAAGCTACCCTTCCTAGTACTCTCTGCCAGGCACTCATTTATCCAGCACACTGGCCTTCGGCTGTTCCATGAGCAAGACACTTCATCCTTCAGCTCCTGCATTTTCTTTGTCTGTCCCCTATGCTTGGAACTCTCTCCTTTCTCCAGTTCAACTCTTGACCTCCCTGGCTTTCCTTTATTCTCCATAAAACCCCTACCTTCTACAGGAAACCTTCCCGACCCCTCTTAATCCTAGTGCTTTCCTCCCTTGACTTCCTTTTATTTCTCCTACAAATATACTATTTATGCTTGTTTTGCATCACTTGTTTGCCTGCTCTTTTCCCCAGCAGATCATAAGCTCCATGAGGGCAAAGAATAGCCATTTTCCTCTTTAGGTATCTCTAGGCTTTAGCACAGTGCCTGGCACATAGTAAGTGTTTCATAAGTGTTTATTGAGTGACTGAAAGAGACCCTCAGCTCCTCCTCCCTAAAAGTTAGAAATCTGCATATTACTAAAGAAGTGAATTATGGTTCTTCTTGTTTTCACTTCGATTCAAGTTTAGGGGCACAAAAGTTCTTGTGGGACATTTTAGGGAATTGTGTTGAGATGAATTTTCCTCTTCATGTCTGTCCATATTGTTGCTGTTCTCCTCACTGAGGCCCTTGACGCAGAGAAGGAAGCTTTTTCACGACTAAAGTTGATCAAAATCCTAACTGGTATTTTCGATAACTGGAACAAGGAAATGTGGCTGAAATTTGCTTGTTTTAAAGAATGAACAAAACCAAAGCCCCCTCGAGACATGGGATTATAGGCAGAATGGAGAGAAATCCCGAAGCTCTCATCCAGCCCCTTCACTTGGCCGATGAGGACAAGGAGAGGTTAGATGAGTGGCCCAAAGTCGCCCAGCTTGCGAGTGTCCAAAGCCATTACTCGTATGAAGGCCCAGTGAATCCCGCAGCCGGAGATCCTCGAACCACTCCAATCCATGATCCTTGGGTCTCAGTTTAGCCCGGACGTTCACTGTATACTCAGGCTCCACGGGAGACCCTAGCAGTCCCTCCCCAGCATCCCCCCTGGCCTTCTGCTCAGCCCCAATCCAAGCAGCAAACTCTGGGCCCAATGGGATCTCATTTTCATGCAAATGTCCCAGCAATGTGAAAAAAAAGCGAACGAAAAGCCGGGGCACACACCGACTGCTCGCCATTTTCCATGATCTGGTTTTGATGGATTAAATCGGAGGCTCAAATCTTTTCAATTTCATTTTGAGAGTGAAAAGCCCTGTTTAATTATCAGGAAACAAAGGTATCTTTGGAAGATGATCATGACCATGATTTGCATTTGCTGTATTTAACAGCTCCTTAATAGGTTGCTACATATTCATATTCTTCAAGGAGAAATTGTGAATTTGCAAATTGCTATTGTTTTATGAATATATGAATAACTCAGGACTGCAGAGATGAGACTCCTTCAGGCCTCTTCAGTTCCATCCTCTGCGAGGCTCAGGTGCGGAGGATGCATTCTGAGGCAGCTGTTTGCTGTTGTGCCCGTCAATGATTCAGGGCAAATGGCTAGGCCGGGGACCAAGTCTCATGGAAGGAACCTACATGGCAACTTGTCCAACCCCATATTAGGCAAAGGAGGAAAGGGAAGGACAGAAGGAAGGAGAACGGCTTAGAGGGTATCACACGTAATCAGTGGCAGAGCCAGGATTAGAACTTGGAGCATCTGACTTTAGACAGGATGAAGTTTTTTGATTTGTTCAGTTGTTTTTCTCGTAACATCTTTCATCCCATTGTGTACCTAGACTGAGTCCGTATTCATTCCTTCAATAGGAAATTATAAAGCTCCTACTATGTGCCAAACAATGTGCTAGGGCATATAGTGGATAGACCACTAGGCCTGGAGTCAGGAAGACGAGTTCAAATCCTGCTTTAGAACCTTACTGCAATGTGAACCTGGACAAGTCCAGGGCAAACCTCTGTTTGCCTCAGTTTCCTTACTTGTACAATGGGAATAATAATAGCACCTACCTCACAAGGTTGTTGTCAACTCTGAAGACTGAATATATTGGCTGTACGTTTTCTCACCTCCCTCCTGCTCTCATCACAGATGGAGTGTTGGAAGACTCCTCGCTGTTCCCTGCTCCTTTCAGACCCCCCTTCACCATTATCACTCACCCACCTCTCAACCCATTCAACAAAAATTTCCCACCCAACATAATTGCCAGATTATAGTTTAACTTCTTTTTCTCCAAATCCAACTAGATAGCAACAAGAAGGTCATTTTATTGCTCCTAAATTGATTTCCCATTTTGCTCACCATAGAAACTCTTCTAAAACTTCTTTCCTCCTCAAACCTTCTGTAGCTCCCCATTCCCTCTGTCCCCTCTTTCAGATAAATAACTCATCTTATACTTTACCAAGAAAATGAAGTCTGTTTGAGTTCCTTCTTTTTCCCCTTTCTTCATCCCAAGTCCTCTTACCATCATTCTTGGCTCCTTCCTCCAGTCCCTGACAATGAGATGACCTGCCTTCCCCAAAGCCACACACTGTCCATATGCTCTTGGCCCCATGTTCTTTGGCCAATTGATCACCTCCTTCCCCTTCACTCTCCAGGCTTGGGTCTATCCCTCTCCACTGGTTCTTCCCCTATTTCTTTCAAACAATGACTGCTTCTCCGGACATGACCACCCCCTCAAGCAATCCTCTCATGTTCCTCCTTCCTTACTCAACCAAACTCCTTGAGAAAAGCCACACAGCCCCTCTGCCAATGCAGACCAGTTAGGCTTCTGCCAGTCCCTAGCAGCCGCCATTCCATCTTCTGTCTCTGGGACCCGGCTATTCCCTCTGTCCTTCTTCTTCTCCCCCTTAGACTCCCTCATTTCTTCACAATCTAGCCGAGGCCCGATTCTCCAGATCGCCCTGGCTGTTTCTGTTCCAGCCTCCTCAAAGCCTCTCCTATTGAACCACTTGGCTTTATTTGTCTGTATTCTCTTCATAATTATTCTGCACATCACTAGGCAGGCGCTTGGTTTCCCTGCTGGAATGGAAGTTCTTTGGAAGACAGAGTTGTTCCATAGGTGGTGTTAATAAGTGCGCATTTACGATTAATCATAGGATCATAGCTGGAGAGTGGGAAGTGTCGATCAACAAGTAAACATTTATTAAATGCCTGCTGTGTCCTAGGCAGTGGAGATAGGGATGCAACAAATGTATTATTGTTATAATTATTGACTTTCTTCATATTCTTGTAGTGGGCCCTTCATAAATGCTCTATGATGCTAAAAGCTCTGCCTTACCTCCCTTGTCTCTTGTTGGTAGGCACAACCTTATACAATAGATGCGTTCCATTTATTTTGGCATCTGGTAGCTTTAACCTCTTAGAAAACGGTCTTGATGCAGAAAAAAGGCAATAAAGTCTAGGAATGCCCCAAGCCAATCAGCATCCAGGCCAATTAAGCTTCAAATGATGCAGCAGACCCGACGCCTAACAGGGGACGTCTAGCCCTGCTGATTGGAGGCAGAACTGGACCGAGCACGAGGAAGAGCTAGACGTTCCCAGCAGACCCAGGTCTTGGAGCTGGCCACGCTGGAGCGATGGGGCGATTTCACTTCTCTGTTTTTCCTTGATGGCTGCCGTGGCAGCATTTTTAGTCCTCCAGCAAGGGAGTGGGATGAGAGGAAGCCTCCCCGCTCTATCCCGGCCCTAACCCACGGTTCGGTTGTCCATCAAAGGCAAATTGGGCTAGTTTGGGAGCGTGTATCTCTGCGGGTGTGACACGGCTGAGAACATGCCCGCGCCTGCATCTGCATGTATGGGTAGGTCTGGAAACCCGCGCGCCATGTTCTAGGAGTGGCCTCTGCGTGCTTCTTTCCATTTTTTTTAACAAATGAGACTTCAAATTTGGCTGAAGCCTTTTTCTGTGTCTGACTGATGGTGAGGTTTGTTGCCAAAGCGATGAATAATGCAATTTGTTTTCATAGGGTAGAATCGTCGTCGCATCCCTCGTATATGGCCAATGTGGCTGTAATGCCGCTATTTAATAAAACATTCTTTAAAACTTTTACATGACTATTTCTTAGTGATGCTGATCTATTATTCTCTTTCTCTGCCTTTGCCTGCTCCGTGGGTTAGTTATCAGGCACTGTTTTTCTCCTGGAAGGAGGAGGTGAATTGAATGTCAATTAAAAAATATTGATTCCTTTTGTTCTTCGGTACGGAGATCGTTCCTTAACTACATCCTGCTCCATGTAGCCTCCCCTCCCCCGAGTTAGCAAAAGTGCCCGATCCAGTGACACATGTGACAATGTGTGCACAATAGCCTCTAATGTCTATATTACTGATGTTAAAATGTGCAGAACATCCATTCGTCGTCATTTAAATATTCAATAGAATCTACTTACAGATATATCTGGACCAGGGTTGGTGGGGTTTTTCTTTCTCTTTTCATGTTGCATTGATGAATGTTTCTTTTTGAATATGATTTTTAAGATCTTCATCCCCCATTTTGTTAATTCGGTTGTTTTCTACTTTTCTGGGTCACAAATGACATTAGGTGACAGATCTATCATTGGAATTGTCTCGGAGGTCATCAAGTCCAACTTTCATATTTTACATATGAGGAAACTGAGACACAGAGAAAGGAGGTGACTTGTCCAGGATCATGTAGCTAGTAAGTGATCACAAGCAGGATTCAAATCCAGATCTTTTTTGTCCCAAGTCCGGTAGAAGGAGTAGTAAAATGCAGATGACCATTCCCAATTTGGAGGGGCAAAGCCCGTGGGAAGGAGGTCACATACAGTTCCACTGGGCTCTGTCCTGATTATACAGCATTTACTACCTTGTCTTCTGTTCTAGACCTTCTATTTTAGGAAAGATGAGTCAGAAGGAGAATAATCAGGATGGTGAATTCCCCTGAGTTCTTGCCATATGGGAGCTGGCTAATAGAATGGGGATGTTTAGGGTGGTCTCTGTAGAGACAAATTCAGGTAAGAGTCCCCCCACCCCACCCCACCCAGGAGCAGGTCTGAACATATTCTATCTGGGACATGATCAGAACCCCCCCCCCCACCCGTAACTCAAGCATCACAGGTTACAGAAGCTTTTCCTTTTTCTTCTTTCACTTCCTCCCTTCAATTCAATTAAAATCAATTGATCTCAGTTAAATACCTATGACGGGCTAGGCTCGGTGCCTGCCACGTTCTGGGATCCTGGATGAACATCAACTCTTCTGGAAGTTTTTGTTCTTTCCCAGAAGAACCAAGATGTAAACAGTCTTTAAAATGAGATAAAGCAAGAGAGAGGACTAGCAGGGAAGGCTTCCTACGGGGAGCCACCCGAATAGCTGGACCAGGAAGGGAAAGAATTCTGGGAGTTCAGGAGTGCATTTCAGTGTATTCAGAGGGCGAGGATGGAAGCCGGAGAAGGAATGTTTTGTGAGGGGAACATCTAGGCTTCCAAATGGACCGGCACGTAGAACTGGAAGGGAACAATAGGATGTAAGACGGAAAGATGGAGCCAGAAGAGAGAAGGTAATTTCCCCTCCCTTCGCTTCCTTATTCATTACCTTTTGTTCTTCCCTCTTTCTCCTCCTCCTCCTCCTCTTCCTTCTGGTCCTTTTTCTCCCAAGCAGAGGCTCTCTCTCCATCCAGTGGGCTCAGAATTCTCCACACCACTTTTCCAACTTTCATTCCCCCCCCAAAGCTCCCCGTCACAGCTACTCTCCCTCCAAGAGAAGAAGAGTGCTTTGGACACCTTGTCACCCTGGCCTCCTTAATTGGCCACAGGGGCTGCTACTGAGTAACAAGCACTCCTTCCCTCTCTGGGGACCCGGGGCCATCTCAGCAAGATTGCCCGGGCTTGTTGATGGGGGGAGGGGCACACATGGAGAACGAGGTCTAGACTTAGTCCAGAGGATATCGATGTAGAAAGAGATGATATGGAGATATCAATAGAGATGATGCAGAGTTTTTGATGAGTATAGATAGAGCTGCTGATGGATGTGGATATGTATCTATCAATTCAGATGAGAAGAGAGGCAGAGAGGTAGGTGTAGACAGATATAGGTAGCCATTGATATGCATAGTACACAGAAGTAGAAAAATAGAGTCAGGGCTCTCTGTCCATCTCTATCTCTCTCTGTCTCTGTCTCTGTCTCTGTCTCTATCTCTCTGTCTGTCTCTGTCTGTCTGTCTGTCTCTCTCTGACTCTCTTTCTCTGTCTGTCTCTCTGTCTGTCTCTGTCTGTCTGTCTGTCTGATTCTCTCTCTCTGTCTCTCTGTCTGTCTCTGACTCTCTCTCTTTCTGTCTCTCTGTCTGTATCTGACTCTTTCTCTCTGTCTCTGTCTGTCTGTCTCTGACTCTCTCTCTCTGTCTGTCTCTCTCTCTGCCTGTCTGTCTGTCTCTGACTCTCTCTCTCTCTCTCTGTCTCTCTGTCTGTCTCTGACTCTCTCTCTTTCTGTCTCTCTGTCTGTATCTGACTCTCTCTCTCTGTCTGTCTCTCTGTCTCTGACTCTGTCTATCTGTCTGTCTGTTTGTCTCTCTCTGACTCTATCTCTCTCTGTCTCTCTGTCTCTGACTCTCTGTCTGTCTCTCTGTCTCTGACTCTGTCTGTCTGTCTGCCTCTCTTTCTCTCTCTCTAATGGAGATACACGCAGAGAGAGATAGGTCATCAACCCCATCTCAGCCCACAGAAACAAACTAGCTCCTCCATTCTTGCTGGGTTTCCATATGGGCACGAGGCAGGGGCAAACCATCTTCTCATGCAGGTCCACAGCCCTGCCACAAAACCCCTTAACTTCGCCCTGCCTGGATTCTATCATTGGATCCCGTTGCTATTCTGGACGGATTCCCTCAGCGGGAGTACAGTATCAGCCCAACGTTCTCTTCCCCGCCTTTGAGGCTGAACCCCTCCGGCTCTCCCCATCTCCTCCAGCCCTCTCAGCTCCTCCCTGATGGTGTCCTCTCCTCCCAGAGCCCCTCATCAGCGAGTTGGTTTTCACTTCACTGTCCAGTCGCCTCGCTTTCTGGCTCTTGGCGAGTCTCGCCACCCTTGGCAGCTCCGGCTCGGCTCGCTGGCCCTCAGATTCCGCCCACCCCACCCCACCCCCATCTCCATACGCATGCGTGGAAGGAGAGTTGGCCAGCGGTTTTACTCCTGTCCCCACTTCTGGGCTTTCCCTATAACACCATCCCGGAACGATTTCTTTGGCTTTGAGGTTCATTCAATCTGAATTGGTCACTCGACCAAGATCCCGATAGCTGTTTTCTACGGAACCCAGGACGTTCTCCCAGCCAGCCTCTCCACCCCAACTTCTGCATTCATTTTTGAAGTACCCTAACTTTGCCTTTCCGCACTTTTCCACGTCCACTTCCCTAATCTACGGAACCTCCATGACTCAGTCTCCCCTTTTACCCCAGCTCCATATAGGGATGGCTATCGCCCCCAGTGACTTCCTGCATGTTTAAGAACTATGAATCCATTTTATCCCATGACTCTTTGGAGAAATAGCGCTATTTAAACAAGATCCTGTTTCTCCATCACGTGTTTCCTTGATCTCTCCAGACCAAAACCCGGAATACTTATGAAGCATCTAGTTGGTACAATGGAAAGAGAGCTGAAGTTGGAGTGAGGAAGCCCCGAGTTCAAATCTAGCCTGAGACAAGTGCTAGATGTGTGATCCTGGGCAAGTCACTTGATCTCTGTCTGCTTCAGTTTTCTCATCTATAAAATAGGGATAATAATAGCACCTGCTTTTCAGGGTTGTGGCCAATATCAGATGAGATGTCTGTAAAGTGCTTTGCAATCCTTAAAGCACCATATAAGTGCTAGCTGTGTATTATTACTATCTGCTTCCTTCCCTCCTAGTCGCGTGTTGCTGAATAGAAATGGAGAACATCACAAATCCTTCCTGATTGCATCCTTTGCAGAGCTACCCTGGCTAATGCTAATTGGGCCCTTATGGCCAGAAGGCAGCTGCTACTGTTCCCTCATGGGCTGGCCAGCTCACTCCCCAGAGCAGTTGTCCCACACCTTTTCTTCTCTCTGAAAGTCTCCAACAGAATCCCCTTCCCTTCCTTTTCAGTGCAGAATCCTGCCTTTGTGGTTCTTGCTCACTCTTTTTAGTTGGGTCTGACTTTGTGACCCCATTTGGGGTTTTCTTGGCAAAGATACGTTTGCCTTTTTCTTCTCCAGCTCATTTTACAGATGAGGAAACTGAGGCTGAGTGAAGTGACTTGCCCAGGTTCACTCAGCTAAGAAGTATCTGAGTCTGAATTTGAACTCAGGACGATGGATCTTCCTGGCTGAAGGCCCAAGCTCTGTGCCCTGTAGTCTTCTCTGCCTCCTTTCCCCTAGAAGCCTTGCAGCCCTAATATCCTCAAGTGGTGCTCCATGACCCAGTTGCCTCCAAGATTAAGCATAGGGCCATTTGCTTTGTCTGTAAGCCTTTTCCACAACCTTCCCGATCTTCTGTTCAATCTGTTGCTTTTCCGCTTCCCTCTGCGTCTAGGATGCTCTTCCTGCCCACTTTCCACTCATGGGCTTCTTGGCAGCCTGCCCTCGAGCCAGGCCTACCAGCCTCTGGTCCAGGAGTCCTTTCCCAGCTCCCGTCCCTCGGATGCAGGGCCGATGCCTCTAAGCGCAGTCGCCAGGCGTGTACACGGTGCCCACCCTGCCAGGCCCTGTGCTTACTGCCAAGCAGACAGCGCTTGCCCTCAGGGATCTCACCTGGGAATGGCTGCCATCCTGCCCCTTCGGAGCCAGCTTTAGGATGCCATTTTCTCTGGGGTCGCTCCAAACGCTAGAGTGGAAGCCTGTTCCGGCACTGACTGCTTTGGCCTCTTTATTGGCTCTCCAGGACCTAGAAAGGCACTTGGTACAGGGTCACCATCTGCCGAATGCCAATCCCATGATCTGCAGCCATCCATCTAAACTATAGATACAGATATGGATAGAGACACAGGTTCGGAGCCGTAGATGACTTATGTGGACCGGGGCTCGGAACCCTGCTGTCATCATGGCCCCTCTGGGCCATCTGGTGGAGCGTATGGAGCCCTTCTGCGAAGAATCTTTCTTTTTCATTTGTTTGGTTAAACTTTAGTCAAATATGCTTGAATCTGGCTGAACTTGGGTCCTGTGTTCCTGGGAGGCTCGTTTGGCACTTCTGCCTCACGTCGTTTGTTGACTCATGTTAAGGGTAAAAATTAGGGTTGTTGACTGACTATATTATTTTAGTGGTCGCCTGGCATTGTTTAAAATTCAATCCCAATAAAACACTCAAGTCAGTTTGGGATTTTTATGGTGGTTTAATTACAACAGTAGGAAGAAATTAAGAAGAAGAGAGTGAGAAAAGGGTATAAGATGTCTCCAGCCTAGCCTAAGCCAAGGGAAGTTCAGAGGCCTCAGCAAAGGGACCTTCTCAGAAGATTAAATCCAGCTTGGCTTCCAGCCATGAGGTCTCCTCTAAGATGAGGGGCCTCCTAGGAGGAAAGTGCTTTAGGAGGCAAAGGAAAGGAGGAACCAGCCTAGCCACTCACCAAGGTCACCCAGGGAAGATTCCTCACCTAAACCACACTACAGAACCAAAAGCTGTAAGCACGCCAAGAACGCCGCCATGAGCTCCCAGCACCAAACTGCGAGAGCCCAACATCGCCAAGCAAGTGCAACATCCTGAGAGACTAGAGAGAGGAAGTGACACGAAATATAGAGGCCGTTCTTTACATCACTTCCTGTGTCTCACACGTACCAATGGTGGCTTAAGCTTGGCTTAGGACAGCCCAGGGGGTCTGTCGGATGTTTCTGATTTGTCACTTGCCAGCACATGTCGGTCATAAGCCATCCTCCTCACAGTTAATCCTTAAGTAGGGGTGTCGACATTCCTGGTTGCTAGAATTCTAAAGACTAAGCAGGGTGGAATAAATCTAAAATTCACACTCACACCACAACAGCCAGGAGAGGTAGGCAGGGAGGAGACGGAGAGAGACTCTATTTTACCAACGAGATCATTGATGCTCAAACATGTCCAATTATCTCCCCAAGGTCACGCAGCAAATTTACAAAGACATGGGGACCATAATGCTTTCTAATACACAAAATCCAAGTATGGGCAGATAGAAATGGTTTTAGATTTGGCTACAGCTATGGATACAGATGCATAAACAGATACTCAATTCTACATCTAAACATATGTGCATAATTATAGGGGATGGAGATGGTAACTCTAGATATGGAGAGACAGAGGCTGAAAGATATGGGGGAAGAGGAGAGAGAAAGAGAGAGAGACAGAGAGAGGTTTTGTTGGGAAACTTTCTTCTTTTCTTTTTTTTTAAACTCTTGCCTTCCATCTTAGAATCAGTACTGTATATTGGCTCTAAGGCAGAAGAGGGGTAAGGGCTAGGCAATTGGAGTTAAGTGACTTGCCCAGGGTCACCCGGCTAGGAAGTGTCTGAGGCCAAATTTGAACCCAGGACCTCCCATCTCTAGGCCTGGTTCTCAATCCTTTGAGCCTCCCAGCTGCCCCCAGTTTTCTTCTTTTCTTAATCATTCATTGATGAATCTTTTCCAATTTTATTACTAGGGTTTCCCTAGTAATGGATGACAGCATGGGAGGAGACCTCTTTGTCTTTATTTTTATTTTATTTTTTTTTACAGGGTAGGGAGAGCAATGTGAGCACTGTATTTTAGCTCATATGCTAATGGTTTGTTTGTTGACTGGCTTCTCTTTCCAACTCTGAACAAGCAGACAGTGAGGTTGCAATTTTAGGGAAGCCTCAAGCCTGCCTCAGTCCAGTAGGTGAATGAATGAACATTTGGTTCATGCAAAGCTTGCTAGAACGGGCCCCGTGTTGGGTTAACAGCACCGAGGCCAGGAGGCTAACACTGGAGCTGCCTTTTTCGAGCCCCTGTAACTGTGCCCGTGTCTTTTGGCTGCTGGTAGGGAATGAATCCAGCCAAGTTATTTTTCATAACTGAGCTTGAGGTGCCTTTGGGGTCCAAGCTTGCCCTCCAGCCCCCGTGCACCGGACTTGGGTATGCCCGCATCCCATAGAAGACGAGCGCCGTGCCTCTTCCACCTCCCCTGCTCGCCCGCCGGGGCATCTCCGACTGCTAGCTCCATGTTGCTGTTGCGTCTGCCTGCTGCCCAACTCAGCTGTGCTTCCCATCCAGGATTCCCAAGCCCTTGGCCAGCCCGATTCTTGGCAGAGTTTGCCGAGATGAATTCCACTGTTCCTTTGCAGGGTTTTCTCGAGAACCGGATGCCCCCTCGGTAAAGGAATCTCCTGAACTTGGCTCCCCAGCCTGTGTCGCAACGCCTGGGCGAGTGGAGGAGGGCCAAAGGCAGGGCGAGAGGCCCGTGAAGGCAGGCCCTCCCTCTTCACCCTCATTTGCTCCCCAGCTCCAGCGTTTCCCTTCTCTCAGAAGGGCTCCCCACTGGCAAGCCCAAACAGATGGGGTGGAGGAAAAGGAATGATTGGCCTCCCCACCACTGAGCTCAAGATAATCCTCTGAACCAGGTATGACATCCAGCCATTTCCAGAGGGAGAACGAATGTCAGGACAGAGAGGAGAATTTCTCAGATGTCTCTTGTCAGAGGCAAACATGAGAAAGGTTTTAACTCTTCCAGTTGTCGGCAGGTCCCCAAGGTTGCATGCCTTGGCTACAGGCTGGAAATCCGCCTCTTTCTCAGCCTGGTGATGGCTGCCACTGGTCCAATGAGTCCCTCAGGGCCCCGCTCTCCTACCCCAGGCCTAAAGAGGCCTTCATTTATTTATTTATTTATTTAAACAAAGTCTTGGCATGCATAGACGCCTAGTCTCTATTATGTAGAAAAATGTATACAGGCCACCTGAAAGGGCTGCTGTTTGTTGGCTCAGAAATGGAAATTTTGTCTTCAGTCAAGCACACTCTCACTGTCACCAGCTGAAGTTATCCCTAAGGGCTGGTGTTTCAACATGAGGCCCCAAGACAAAAACTCTAGCAAAGCAGAGAAAAGCACCTTCCTTCTCTCTGGGTCGATCTCACACACACACACACACACACACACACACACACACACACACACACACTGCGTAGTGGCTTCTTTCTCTCCTCTCCCTCCTCTCTCTCTCTCTCTCTCTCTCTCTCTCTCTCTCTCTCTCTCTCTCTCTCTCTCTCTCTCTCTCTCTCTCTTCTCTCTGTCTCTGTCTCTGTCTCTCTCTCTCTCTCTCTCTCTCTCTCTCTGTCTCTCTGTCTCTCTGTCTCTCTCTCTGTCTCTCTCCCCCCTCTCTCTCTCTGCCTCTCCTTTCTCTCTTCTCTCCCTCTCTCTCTTTCTCTCTCCCTCTCCTTTCTCTCTCTCCCCCTCCCTCCCTCCCTCTTTCTCCCTCGTTCTCTCTTTCTCTCCCTCCCTCCCTCCTCTCTCTGTCTCTGTCTCTGTCTCTCTGTGTCTCTGTCTCTCTGTCTGTCTCCCTCTCCTTTCTTTCTCTCTCTCTCTCTCTCTCTCTCTCTGAAAGAGGGCCCTTTAAGCCTGCAGAGGGGATCCTCCCTTCCTCTTTTTTGGGGGCACCATCCATTATAACCAAGCATGACTGTGGCAAGACTTGGGAAATTGTCCAGATCCACTGTTCTTCCCATTCTACAGTTTGGCCCAATACCTCTCTTTTTTTTTTAAACCCTTACCTTCCATCTTGGACTCAATACGGTGTATTGGCTCCAAGGCAGAAGAGTGGTCAGGGCTAGGCAATGGGGGTCAAGTGATTTGCCCAGGGTCACACAGCTGGGAAGTGTCTGAGGCCAGATTTGAACCCAGGACCTCCCGTCTCTAGGGCTGGCTCTCAATCCACTGAGCTACCCAGCTGCCCCCCCAATACCTCTCTTGACTGCTGACATATCCATGTCTCTTGTCCTTGCAATGCCAGTTGCACTTTCCCACGTCAGAGCTACCCAATTATCAGGAGAGGAAGTTCCTCTCATAATTAAATCTTATAAACATGCTGGAGAGTTCTTTTGGAGAGAGGGCAAGGGTGAGTAAGGGATGGGGGGTGGGGTGGGGGACTGTGTGTTTCTGTTTTCCCAACGCAAGGGAAGCCCTAGTCCCTCATAGCAAGTGGAAGGAAAGCCACTTCAGTTATCTGCTACCATCATTCAAGAACCTCAAGCTTTAGTCCTGATCCAGAATGCTGGGATGACTCCAGTCCTTGATGGAACACCAGTGTGTGGTAAGAAATGACAAGCAGATTAACTTTGGAAAACACATGAGAAGAACTACAGGAAAAGATGGAGAATGAAATGAGCAGAACCAAGAGGACATCCTATATGGCCACAGAGATATTCTTTGAGGAATGACTAGAGAAAGAACTGAGAAAGAGAGAGAAGCAAGATCCAGTTTTCTATATACATAACTGCTTTTGTAACAGTTAAAATTAGGGGAGACTGAGGCAGGTAGAAATTAGTTTCTCTCTGCAAGGAGTATTATATTTTTTAGAGGTTTATTGAAGATTAAGGATTAAAGAAAAGACAGGATAAGAAACACATGCCTAGGCCAGAGTGGCCTAGACAAGATAATCTCACATCATGGAAGAGAAGCCTCTGATCCAAAATGGAAGTCCAAAAAGAGCTCAAAAGCCTTTGCAATCAGGTTAAATCCCTTCTCAATCTCGGCCCAGGTGAGATTACAAGGCATTCTGGGGAAGTGGAGCAAAGGCTTGTGGGGATTGAAGTCCTGTATTCCAATCCATTTTTACATTTCCCCGTTTGATCGTTGTTGGGGGGCGAAGTTTCCCCCAAAAGGATCATGAGAAACACAATCAACTTAAACATTACAGTAATTTGAGGATAAGAGAAAAAAAAAAGAACAAATCCAATAACTGCTGGACGCATTGACAGAAAGCCAGTTAGGGGGCAGTCCCCTTTTGGAATGACAGTATACATACAAATAAATGTTCAATCAACCATACCCAAAGTTCAGTTTTGTGCAGCTTGTGGTCTGGAGGCTTCTTCATGGTGGCTTCTCCAACAGTTCAGTTCTGGATTCAGAGAGGAGCATCTTCTTTACCTAAAATTCTTCTCAAAAGGAATTTAAACTTGCAATTTAAATAATGATATTTTTTACATTCCCCCATTAAGAGGGTGATTAAAAAACAAAACAAAACAGGATCACTTAGGGATGCATGGCTGAGGTATATGAATCAATTGGCAAGAGGTAAAAAAAAAATCAGAAAAATCCAAAAGAAAAGAAAAAACTCTGGATGAAAATATAGACTATCCAAGTCTTATGTGTAAAAATTCCAAGTAAAAGAAAAATAAATCTATAACAGGTCCTTGAATCAGGGCCCAATCAAAACGATTGAAGCAATGATGCATTTACCCAGTCCGTAGCCAGGACTACAGAAAGGTAGCACACTATGGAAGGCAGAAAAGAAAGGGACCAGATTATAGAAGCCAAGTAGGAGCCAAGTTTGGGGACACTCCTCTGTGAGTATCTTCAGAGTGAGTGTGGACACAAGGAAAGCCTATGTCTAGCAATGATAAACACAGTAACCTCGAGTCTTCACACTAGGTTCAAGACCTTTGTATTGGCCTAGAAGTGCATCAAATCCATCCTGAATTGGCTTTTCTTTGGCTCTGTGCAATGGCTCTTGTGTGTATCTCTTGTCCTGGAATCAGACAGAATCATTAAGCAAAGTCCCATAATTTATTTAAATAATTAGTGGCATCGTTTTTATAGTCACAAGCTTTTTAGGGAGTGCATTAGTAAATGTATCTTAAACTTGTAGTACTGCAAAATCAAAAGGTTAAAGAAAATCTTAATGCTGGTGACATGTGCTTGAAATATAAAAAAGGAGAGAAAAAAAACCCAAATAGTATATTGCACATGTAAGAAAAATATAATAATAAAAGAGCTTTTAAAATTCAAAGATATAGCTTATAATCATTGACACTCTGTGCCAACAAAGAAAATATAAAATACAAGGCTTTCTCACCAAAAAATGAGATCCATTTCCTCTTAATATCTGGTTATCTGTATAATATCTGTAGTTATCAAAACCCCCCAAATTCTCAATAGCCCAATTAATTACAATAGCAAACAAACACACTTTCATATTTCACATAAGTTGCTGTATGGCATTTTTAAAAATCTACGAATTGATGGATATTTGTCACAAGTTTTACAAACATAGCAATCTTTCAACCTTGGTATTTAAACATATATTTCTAAACAAAGTAAAACTCATCTTGGGTTAAGAACATAATCAAGAAATCTATATATCATTCTGGTGCAAGTAAAGTAATGAGCTGAAGAGTATAAATAAAGGGGTGCTCCTTTTTTTGGAGGCTTATAGGGGTACAAATGCCCTGAGATTAACTGTCCCAACTTCCATTCACATATTTAGAAATGCGGGAAGGTTGGGGGTTATAAAATGTATTTCACTTCAGCTACTAGAATAGGCCTTACCTCATGGTAGGGGCAGGAAAAAATAACCAGAGATTGTTAAAAATAAATTACAAAATCATATTTAAAAAACCCTTAAAATCATTTGAGATGTTTAGCACATAAAATTTTCCAAAGGTTGTTATACAATTATAACCAGTTCTGAAGTCCATCTATGTGATAATTTACAAAGTCAAAATAGAAAGGCTGTTTTTTTTTTCATATGGGCTTAATTAAAATAATATTTGTTCAGCACAGTTATAGGGGAAAAACAACAGAATTTCAAAACTCAGTACATTCAAAATAAATTCAATCAACCTTCAGTGTAACAGAATATTGAATTCAGTAATATATGAACTTCAAACCACAAAGTTAAACCTTAAACAAAAAATGCAATAGAATACAGAGATTTTTATAAACCATTGGAGTCTGAAATGCTTTAGAACCTCCAGTCTTTAAGTTCCTTGGGTTCTTATCCATTTAAATGTCTATTGTCTGAAGGCTGAGTGGTAAGGGCTAAGCAATGGGGTCTGGGTGATCTACTCTGGGCCACACGGCCATGAAGTGTCTCAGGCCAGATTTCAACTAGAGACCTTCCATCTCTGGGCCTGGCTCCCAGTTTGTTGAGCCACCCATTTGCCCCTTCAAAGTTAAAGTTGAATCTTTGGGCTGAATCTTCTCCCTGACAGGCAGGTGAAGTCAATGAAATTACCAGAAGAGTCAAAAGGTATCCTTTTAAACAGCCCATTGCTATTAAATTTCTGTTTGAAAAATCTGTTTCTTCTCCTCTCCCTTTCTCTCTCCCCTGCTATGATCCCTCCTCCTGCCCCAGTCTACGTGGAGCCCAGGATGCCCACGTGGAGCCAATACGCCGTTTTGTTACCAGCTGATAGAAATGAGTCCCGAGCGATCTGCTCCAAGGAACTGGGTTTGTTGGGCAGGCAGGTCACCAGGTGATTGCAATCTTGGTTGAATCAGGTGGGCCAGGTGAGCGAGAGAAAGACCATCAGGGTGGGCAGGGCCAGGAGCCAGAGCGCAGACAAACAGGGCCGGGAGCTTGGGCACCAGGTGAGAGGTCAGGAGCAGAAGCAGGAGCCAGAGAGGGCCGCAGGCAGGAGCTAATCAAGATGGTTTTCTAAAAAGCATCTTGGAGAAATGTGGCTTAAAAAAAATCATTATCTAGGCTAAAAAATTTGAGAAGTTCTCATCCAATCTAGTGGCCGCTAACTGTAACAGATTAAAATTTAGGTTTATTAAAGGTTAAAGATTATATAAAATGCAGAATAAGAAAAAACACATGCCTAGGCCAGAGGCCTAGACAAGACCTCACCTACATTATGGAAAGAACCACGTCTGCCCCAAAACGGAAGTCCAAAAGAGAGCTCAAAAGCCTTTGCAATCAGGATAAATCCCTTCTCAATCTCGGCCTAGGTGAGATTACAAGGCATTCTGGGGAAGTGGAGCAAAGGCTTGTGGCGATTGAAGTCCTAGATTCCAATCCATTTTTACACTTTTGTCCAACAAATGATGCCTTCTCTAAAGGAGGAGAGGAAGGGAGGAGGGAGTTACCTGGATATTTTAATATAACAAGTAAATAAATAAATTTAAATTAAAAAAAGGAATAGCAAAGAGAAAGAAATCATCTGATTTACTGTGGATTGGATGATGCCTGAGAGAGAGTTTGAACCTTCCTCCCCCCAATGCTCAGCTGGACTTTGTGACCAATTAGTGGAGAAGAACTTGGCAAAGAGGCCATCAGATTGAAGCCATTATTGTGCTTATGCTAACGTCTTTTCTTGGCCAAAAGGCTCAGATTGTTCAAAAATTCTATTGATTTGAGATTAATTACACAATTTTAATGCATGTGGAGACTGGGAAAATATGACAAGTGAGAGCCTTGGGATTTTTATTTCTCATTGTTGAGGTTCTGTAGGTTTCTCCTCTTTCCTCTAATCTCTCCTAGTTATGAAAATGTCTCACTGAGGTCTCCTTGTAGCACTTGAAGGAAGATATCAGACTACATATGACAGAGTTAAGATAAAAGCCACCAGGTTGACCCCAGAATCACCTAAAGGTGGTCATGATGACTATTAGCTCTACAACTTGAGTTTGACTAAGGAAGCTTTTTATTGTGTGGTAGTGTCATACAGGATGATGTTAAGAGTCAGGAAGTCATGAGTTCAAACACCATCTTGGACCCTTTTATTTCCTAGTCTAATACATGCTCATTAAATGTTAAATAATTAAAAAATAATAATAATATAGGAGATGACTGTGAACTTTAGATTACTCCACCCTACTTAGTCTAACAAAATCAGGAATGTCTACACCCATACTTAAGGATTAAGTATTTAGGAGGATGACCTATGACAGAGATGTGCTAGCAAATAACAAATCAGAAACAACTG
Source organism: Monodelphis domestica (assembly GCF_027887165.1). Taxonomy (NCBI): domain Eukaryota; kingdom Metazoa; phylum Chordata; class Mammalia; order Didelphimorphia; family Didelphidae; genus Monodelphis; species Monodelphis domestica. The sequence continues at coordinate 6,461,465 of NC_077227.1, read as the reverse complement.
ACAGACCCCTGGGCTGCCCTAAGTCAAGCCTAAGATATCATTGGTACATGTGAGATACAGGTAAGTGATGTAAAACCGTCTATATATTTCACATCACTTCCTCTCTCCGGCTCTTTGATGGTGGGGAGGTGGCTGGCGGCAGCTTGCTGAGCATGGTGGCATCTTGGCATGGCAGCTGTTATTCTCTGGGTTTAGCGGTGAGTTTTCCTTGATACCATACTGGAGGAAGCCTTGTAACCTAGTTCTGGTGAGGCTCTTCTCTGAGATCTCTCGGAGTTTAGGCTGATTTTTCTCTCCTTTACCTTCCAAACACCATCCTCTTAGAGAAAGCCTCTAATCTTCAAGGACCTCGTGGTGGAGGACTTTGAACTCACCTGGCACAGGCTGGGTGGGAGAAATCCTACACCTTTTTCCTCTCTCTTCTCCTTGATTCCTTCCCTATATATTGACTAAACCACCATATATTTCCAAACTGACTTGGGTATTTTATTTGAGATACCCCCCTGGCAACCAAAAATCAAATTTAGATTAGGTCACAACCCTAAATTATCCTTACATGACATGGTCTAATGGATGGAGAAGTAAGCTTAGAGACAAGTGAGATAGGTGATGTAATGCACTGATAGATCTCAGGATTTGGAATTTGCAAGACTAAAGTTCAGATCCCTCTTCAAATCCTAACTGTGCAATTCTGGGCAAGCTAAGTAACTTCTGTCTATTTCCATTTCCTCATCTACAAAATGGGGTTAATAATAGCACCCATCTCCCAGGGTTGTTGAGAACATCAAGAGTGAGACTATTTGTAAAGTGCTTTGTATACCTTAAAGTAACATATATATGGCTATTATTATTATTATTATTATTATTATTATTAAAGTGCCTTAAAGGGAACTAGATAGTTCAGTGGACTGAGAGCCAGGTGTAGAGTTGGGAGATCATGTATTATCTAAGTTGATGCTCATGACTTCCCTGTGAGGGTGGTGTGATTATTAAACTTATTTTAAAGATGAAGGACAGCCTGAGACTGAAAGAGTTTATGTGATTTGTCTGTGTTCTGTAACAAGGGAATCACTTTAAAAGACTGATATATATTAATTTAAGGTCGCCAAGGAATCAGCTATGTAATTCCTAAATGAAAAACTCAAGTCAGACGTCAGCCTTTTTTGGAGTTTAATTACAATAGGAGTAAGAAAGGAATTAGAGATAGAGAGAGAGAAAAAGGGAGAGAAGGGAATAGGGCTTAAATACCCCTTCTGTTTAGGCTGGGCCAAAAGGCCCAAGCCCTTAGATAGCTGGGGCAAAGAAAAGAGATCAGTCCCTATTACTCACGTGTCCAAAATCGAGAAACAGTCTCAGAGGCCCCCACCTTCAGCTTCCTTCAGAGCAAACCTTCTCAGAGCCACAGGAATCACACCGACCAACTCTCTCCCTTCCCTTCTCGAGTCTTCAGACCCCCTATCTTTAAGGAAACCCTCCAAGTTGCCTCCCCTCAGTCCTCACATCTACCAATCACTGTTCATCAATTTCCCTGTCAATGGAGGCTCTAGCTTAACCCAGGACCGCCCAGAGGTTTCTGGCTTTTGCACATGTCTGTTGAAGGTCATATTTTCAAATGATTAAATCTTTACTCCTTTGCTACAGCCCTTTCTAAATCCTGTTAACCTGAGTAGGGTAGAGATTGGAATAATTAAATTTTGATCTAGGCTGCAGCCCTTACTCAATCCTATTAGGACTGAATAGGGTGGAGATTTATTCCAAGTATCTCCATTGTATCAATTCTAAAATCAATCAAGACTCAAAGAAATTCTTGTTCTATGCTTAAGCATAGGTCAAAGTCCTTTCCATTGTTCAGCAAAGGGTTTCTGTCCTAAAGTAATCTTAAGAAAGGAAGAGAAAGAACCTCCCATGCCAATGGGGTTCCCATTCCAATAGACTATGAGTAAGAAATTTTCCAAGTATGAAATATCCCAATGGTGAAATTTCCAACATTTGTAAGTCTAAGGAAATTTGAGGTTTACAGTTCACAGAGCTAGTAGAATGAGAATTTAGGTCTTCTTGACTTCATGGCCAGTTCTCCATCCTGAAACCACAAATGGCATAGTGTAGACAGTGTAAAATATGCCTTATCATGATTATTATTCTCTTTTAATATCGCCAGTGCCTGACCTAGCTAACCATCAGCTATCAACATTGTGATAATGTATTCAGGCTCCATATATGGCAGAAATATAAGGGAATTGGGAGGTACAAAGAATGTTTTGGAGAATTGTGAATAGTTGTTTCCCTTGAAATGAAACTAGGCATAGACCAACATCACTCACAATAAGCCAAGAGAAGATCAAAATGACTATCTCATTTATTCATAAAGGATGATATTATAGCAATTTAAGGAAGCATGGAAAATTTCACTTGTCAGATCTATGCATAAGGGAAGGATTTATGATCAAGCAAGAGATAGAGAGCATTATGGGATCTAAAATGCATAATTTCAAATATATTAAATTAAAAGAATTTTACACAAACAAAATCAATGCAGCTAAAATTAGAAAGAGAGCAGGAAACAGAAAATTTTCACAGCACATTTCCCCAATAAAGGCCTCTCTCATTTGCCAAATATATAAGTCATTGCATCAGATTTACAAGAATATGAGTCATTCCCCATCCAATAAATGGTCAAAGGATATGAACAAGTAGTTTCCAGAGGAAGAAATCAAAACTCTCTTTAGTCATACAAAAAGTGCTCTAAAAAAACACTGTCCACATTCAGAGGAAAAACTGTGGGAGTAAAAACACCAAAGAAAAAACAATTAATTGATTACATGGGTTAAGAGGGATCCAATTGGGGATGTAGATTCTGAATGAACATCCTAGTGCAAATACCAACAATATGGAAATGGATTCTGGATGTAATATCCAGTGGAATTGTGCATCAGCTACAGGAGAGGAGGGGAGGGAGGAATAGAAAATGATTTTTGTAACCAGGTAATAATGTTTGAAATTGACCAAATTTTAAAAAATAAATTAAAAAATTAATTTATTTATTTTTAAAAGTGCTCTAAATCACTATTGATTAGAAAATGTAAATTAAAAAAAAAACCTCTGAGGTGCTACCTCATATCCATCAGATTGGCTAATATTACAGAAAAGGAAAATGACAAATATCAGAGAGGATGTGGAAAATTAGGGATACAAATGTACTGCTGGGGGAGCTACGAAGTCATCTAACCATTCTGGGGAGCCATTTGAGACTATGCTCAAAGGGTTATAAAAAGTATATACTCTTTCATCTGGAAACACCACTAGCAAGTCTGAATCCCAAAGAACTCAAATTAAAAGGCTAAAGACCTATACGAAAATAAAAACTGTTTATATCATCTTTTTTTTTATTGGTCGCAAAGAATTGAGAGGATTACCATCAATTGGGGAACAAATGATGGTATATGGTTGCAATGGAACACTATTGTGTTCTAAGAAATGACAAGCAGGATTGTTTCAGGAAAACCTGGGAGGACTTTTATGAACTGATGCAAAGTGAAGTGAGCAGAACATTGCACACAGCAGAAGCAGCACTATTCTAAGGATGGTTAGCTGTGAAAGACTTCAATACTCTGCTAAGTACCATGATCCAAGACAATTCCAAAGGACCAATGATGAAAAATGCTTTTCACTCCAGAGAAAGGACTCATACATCTGTGTGTGTCTGTGTATATATGTGTGCGTGTGCGTGTGTATACACATATGATGCATACTTAAATTTTTTTCTTTCTCTTAAGGGGTGGGTCTGTGTTTTCTTTTGCATCATGCCTCCTATGGAGATATGTTTCACAGGACTTCACATGCATATTCTATATCAAATTGCTTGCATTCTCAACAGTAATACCAAAAGGAGGAGGGGAAGGAGGGTGGGAGGGAAAATTTGGAACTCAAAATTTTAAAACATGAATGTTAATCTTTTTTACATGTAATTGAGAAAAAATAAAACAAAAGAAGAAAGGGGGAAAAACTTGTCTTTTGGGGGGAAAGGGAGGAAGTTGCATGAAGAGTAAGAATGAGGAAACGGCTGGCCATTTATGTCCTGGGGGTTCTCGTCAGCTAAAGCTCAGGCAGAAGGCAACAAGTCCTCATTCCGTGGCTTTATCACCCACCCAAGGTCACCTTTTCCCATTTTCCACAAGTTTCCTGATAGTGTCTCGGATACTGTTGTTGACTTTTTATGCTTCATAAAAAGTAATAATTTGGCGACCATCAAGCCTCCAGTATGGAAACAAATTGGCACCTCTCCAGTGGTGGAAGCACACATCATCGAAATGAGAGCTGGCAATGACCTATTAGGTCATCTCGTCCATTCCCCTGTCAGGCCAAGTCCTGTTCCCTACAATATAATTTCTAGTTTATTCCCTGAGGCCATGACTGAAACACTCAGCCATGGCCCAAGGGAAGGAATCTTGCCCTTAAAAAAAGTGATAGAGCTTGTCGGCTGTAGGTTTATTTGGTGGGAGAAGACAAGGCATGATATTTTAACAACAGACTTCACACTGTCTTTTTTTTCTCTTTATGTTCCTTTCTGTGGGCCTCTCCCCCCCACCCCCCTCTTCCCTTTGGTCTCCTGGCCCTCACCCCTGTCTTCCCACGGCTTCCCCCCTCATTAGCCCCCTGGTGCACTGACATTGCCTGGTCTAATTGGGTGCCTACCAGGAGATGCCAAGTAGGGCTGGAGGATATTCCACCTGCCTTGTCCTGCAGAGGTAAATTTGTGATTGAAAGAGGCTTCTTTTTATTAATTAGAAAAAAGGGTGCACAGTTCTGGGGCAGCAGGGAGGGCAGGGCAGGAAGGAGGCAGGCAGCAATTAGAGCTGCCTGTCCTGCGTTCTGCGGCCAGAGAATTGCAGGAGACAGGCCTTTGTCCATTATGCACTGTAAACCTCATTAACACAGATGCCTGGTCCTCCTCCGCCTCCTCCCCTGCCACTTAGCATTGCATTAGCCCTGCTCCATTATTGTTTGCCTGGTGCTCTTCTGACGTCGTCCCAGCATTCACTGGGGCTCCTAGAGGGCTTCAGGGATGGGGTCATCCCCAAACAAATGGCACTTTCCTCCGTAGAGGAATGATGGGGAAAATGGCAAAACCAAAAGGAGCAGCGCCTCCATGAGATGCTCCAATCAACCTCTCTAGCTGTGTGGTGTTGGGGAAACCCTGCCAGGAGTGTGGACAAATGGGCCATGTCTGCCCTCAGAGAGACACATTGACCTGTCTGTGTCTGTCTGTCTGTCTACCTCCTTACCTGTCTTTCTCTCTGGGTCTCTGTCTGTCTGTCTGTCTGTCTCTCCATCTATCATTTACCTCTCCCTGTAGTGTCTACCAAAGGATTATAAAAGCCAGTTAGAATGGTTTCGGCCACATGTTCATTTTCAAACTAGCTTCAAGTATTCCCACACGATGATGGCTGACATCTCTTTCAGCTCTCAAACACTGTGATTCTGGGATCTCTGTCCATCTTCATGCCATACCTCTCTGACAGAGGCCACTCGGGCCCCTCTCCACACTGAACGTGGCCAGAGCTAGCCACGCTGCTCTCTTCACACTCCGTGGTCTCCCTGTCCACCCCTGGCTTTCTGGAAACTCTCGCACCATCTCTTTGATTTTTCAGAATAAAATCTCTATCCAAGGCCATTACACTTCCCTATGTGGGACGTTTCTTTATTAGAATGTTCAGCCAATAGGAAGAAAGCTTCCCGGGCGTTTTCCTTGTTTCGCTGGAATCCCCACAGCTGCCCGACACACACTCTGACCTTAAGTATATGGAGGTGTGGAAAGAGCCACGTCTGAGCCGACCATGAATGTACATGAGATAGAAAACTAAGCCAGTTAAAACAAAACCAACCAACCCAAGAAAATCACAACTCACTGCCAAGTAGTGAATAAGGGCGGAAATGAGTCCTAGTTACACCCTGACAAGGGGCAAGGGTGCTGTTAGGACAGTTGGTTCCTCCACTTTCCTGTAAGATGTTTGCATTGGCTTGGAACTTCAGCCCAAGGATTCCTCAGAGAGGTCCCCAATGCCCGCCACCGCCTTCCCTTTTTCTCTCTGTGGACCTGTTAACTGCAGTTGTCTCTGACATCAGAGGTCAGTGCTTCTCTGCTCCCCTTTCTCACCAGCTCCCTCTCTCCCTCCTCTTTTCTCAGGTTCTCCTTTAGCCCTATCTGGCAATTTACATCAAGGATTCTTTGGCCAGGGAGGTGAGCACAAACTGAAAATCCCAGATCTCTCTCTCTCTGTCTCTCTCTCTGTCTCTCTCTCTGTCTCTCTCTCTCTCTGTCTCTCTCTCTCTCTGTCTCTCTCTGTCTCTCTCTGTCTCTCTGTCTCTCTCTCTCTCTCTCTCTCTCTTTCTGTCTCTCTCTGTCTCTGTCTCTCTCCCTGTCTCTCTCTCTGTCTCTCTCTCTCTCCATCTCTCTCTCTGTCTCTCTCTCTGTCTCTCTCTGTCTGTCTCTCTCTCTCTCTCTCTGTCTCTCTCTCTCTGTCTCTCTCTCTCTCTGTCTCTCTCTCTCTCTCTGTCTCTGTCTCTCTCTTTCTCTTTCTCTGTCTCTCTCTTTCTCTGTCTCTCTGTCTCTCTCTCTCTGTCTGTCTCTCTCTTTCTCTGTCTCTCTCTGTCTCTGTCTCTGTCTCTGTCTCTGTCTCTCTCTCTCTCTCTCTCTCTCTCTGTCTCTCTGTCTGTCTCTCTCTCTCTCCTCCCCTTACCTCCCTCCCTCCCCTTCTTCCTTCCCTCCCTCTCCCTTTTCATTCCTTCTCTCTGTCTTTCTGTATCTCTCTTCCCCTCTTTCTCTCCTCCCTCTCTCTGTCTCTCTCCCCGTCTCTCTGTCTCTGTCTCTGTCAATCTCTTCCTCTGTCTCTCTGTCTCTTTCTGTCTGTCTGCTGTCTGTCTCCCTCTCCTCCCTCCTACCCTGGTTCCAGGGTATTCCTCTACCTGGAGGAAAGTGGAATTTGCAGCGGCCTTCCCCCCAACAGTGGGAGCTCGTCGAGGGCAGGGTCCACCTGGCTTTTTGTGTCAGCGTTCTCAGTGCTCAGCACAGGGCCTGACACATAGTAAGTGCTTTATGCCTGACACCTATTCAGTGACTTGGTCCTTTTCACAATTGCCAGAGAAGACTCACTGGCGACCAGGATGGCAGCGGCGGAGCAGCAGCAGAACTGGGCTTGTGGCAGAGGGGAGGCTGAGAGGTCACGGATCCACTCAGTCCTGATGACATTCGCTTCCCCATTGACACGTTTTTGCGGGTTTTAGGCCAGAAGGGAACACTGGCATCAACACTGGGTAAAACTATTTGAGGAAATGATTTCTACAGAGTCGTTTGAAGATTCTTGGACTTTGGATGGATTCGAGTCACGCCACCTATCTCAGGAGAGCTACTTGGTCTTTTTCCACTTAATTTAGTTCAACATTTATTCCACTTCTTTCAGTTAAACAATAAACAGTGCATTTATTAAACACCTGCTGTGTGCCAAGTACTGGCCCTACGAAGAGAGAAACCAAATGGGCCCTGCCTGAAGGAGCTTAAATTCTATGGAGGAAAAATGATAAGTATATACACAAAATAAATACAAGTAACCCTTTTTTGGTCAGGAAATGCTGTAAATGGAGAGAACAAAAGGAAGCTCCTCAAAGGAGATGACACATTGGTGAAGTCTTGAAGGGCCTCATAGAGACCCTTTAAGGCTGTGTGTGGCTCGTGCCATGGAACTTAGCCGAGTGAGGTGGGCTGGGAGTCTCGTCTCTCTCAATTCCCGAAGCCACGTGGTGTAAAGGCCACCTTTCAGATACTTTTACTTTCCAAGTACTGACTCCCTTCAGTTTCTTTCAAAGAACTTGTCAAATCGCACTTATGGAATGATGGTTCATGTATCTCTAATGCCTGGAAGTTTCTAGAAGGCTTTCCTCACAAGTGTTAAAATTATCATCACCCCATTTTATAGTAGAGAAAATTGAGGTGCAAAGAGGAGCAGCAGATTGCTTAGTATTACATGTTCAAACTTGAGTTCAAATTCAGTCTCAGGCACTTATTAGCTAGGTGACCCTGGGCAAGTCACTTAATTTCTGTTTGCCTCAGTTTCCTTATTGAAAAAATGGGGTGAATAACACACCTATCTCTCAAGGTTGCTCTGAGAATCAAACAAGATAGCAATTGGAAAGTTCTGAGCATGGGACCTGGCACATAGTAGCGACTATATGAATATATATTCCCTTACCTCATGTAATGCTTTTAAGGACCAGGAGTGGGATCTGAACCTAGATCTCCTGACTCTTGACTTTGTAGTTTAATGATTTTGAACAAGAATACTATGAATAATGGACATTTCTATAGTGTTTAGGGGGTTATAAGGATTTATTCTGGTATTTTCTCTCCGTAGCCCTTTAAGGCAGACCATGAGAATTATTGACTCCACTTTACAGAAGAGTAAACTAAGGTTTAAAGATATGAAATGTCTTTTGGATCACAGTAGAGAGAGCACAGGACTAGGAGTCAGGGAGAATTTGGATCTTTCCTTAGATACCTTCTAAGTGTGTGACTCTGGGCAAGTCAGAATCACTCACAACCTCTCTGGATCACAGTGGCCATATTTGCAAGATAAGGATAATGATAGCAACTACCTCACAGGTTGGTTATGGGTATAAAATGACATAATATTTGTAAGGTGCTTTCTAAAATTTAAAGGAAGGTAATTCTGGTTATTATCATCATGACCACCAACACCAACACCAACACCAACACCATCAACACTACCATCACTAGCACTATTATTATCATCAACACCACCATCACCATCGCCATCACCACCACCACCACCAACACATCATCACTACCATCATTATCATCAACACACCATCACCATTGCCATCACCACCAACACCAACATCACCAACACCATCATCACTAGCACTATCATTATCATCAACACCATCGCCATTGCCATTGTCATCACCACCACCACCAACACCACCACCACCAACACCATCATCACTACCATCATTATCATCAACACACCATCACCAATGCCATCACCACCAACACCAACATCACCAACACCATCATCACTAGCACTATCATTATCATCAACACCATCGCCATTGCCATTGTCATCACCACCACCACCAACACCACCACCACCAACACCATCATCACTACCATCATTATCATCAACACACCATCACCATTGCCATAACCACCAACACCAACACCACCAACACAATCATCACTACCACTATCATTATCATCAACACCACCAACATCATCACCATCATTACTGCCAGCACCACCATCATCATTACCACCATTGTCATCATCATTGTCATCACGGAGTGAAAGTCCTTTCATAAGGCGTCCTCCATCATTCCCTTCTCTGGTCATTGATGCCTGCCATTGCCAACATCTGAATGTAGGAGTGCAGGCAAGTCAGCCTGGGGCTTTATCCTCTCCCACATTGATAGATGCTGACAATTTGTGGATTTGAGGCTGAGGAGGGGTGCCCATCCTCATGACAGAAGGCTGGAGATGCCAAGTCTCCCTGAGGATTTCCAGGAAACTTTTCAGATTTGTTCTCTGCTGGTTCTAATTTGGAGTGGCCCCTCTGAAGGACAGTTGGCCAACATTAAAGTGAGCTCAGATCTAAAGACAATTAAAAACTATCTTCACCCAGGCAGTCATCCAAAGGAGCATCAACAAACATTTACTTACTGTTTGCCAGGCACTCTGCTAAGCCCTGGGGAGACAGAGAAAGGCAATCTGCCCTCAAGGAGATCACACTCTAAGGGCAGAAAGAACACACAAGTAATTAGATGCATACAAAATACGTCCAGAGGAGATGGGAGGTCACGTCATAGAGGAAGAAGGTGTTAACATTTGGATGAGATCAGAAAGAGCTACTTGGCAAGTTGCTTTGAGCTCAGGCTTGAGGAAAGTCAGGGAGGTAGGGGTGCAGGTGAGGAGAGAGAACATTCTAGGCATGGGGCACAGCCAGTACAGAGGCATGGAGGCTAGATCTTTTCATCTCTTCCACCCCTGTCCCTATGGCACCGAGGCTTGTCTCAAAGCTTTTACTTTCTGGCTCTATCCATAGTACTTGACTTTCACATGCCTATTTGGCAGATCTGCAGGCTGGATAAGTAACCTCAGAGTTTCCTGCTTAGAAGTCGCCTCCACTTCAATGCAGATAGTAGGGAGTCATCCAGACTTTCTTTGTGGACTTCCAATGAAGAGGACCCCCACCTCCTGAGGTAGGAACCTATTCTCTGGGCTGGCCCTTGTTGTTGGGAAGCAGTGTCCCAGGCCACATTCTTGGGACAGGTCAGAGAGAGCATGTGGCTTCACTCAGGTGAGAGAGGACGGATCCCCAAGGGGCTACTTCCTCTCCCAGCTGTCAATTTCCTTCCCCCTCCATCCCTTTCTCTTCCACTGGGTTGGGTCTCTGTTCCACTCTCCCTCCCTCGGGCAGGGAAAGAGACCTCCAGCTACTTCTGTACAGCACTTTTCTCTTTAGTGGCTATTAGCAGATGTGTTTCCAGCTGACCAGCTTAGCACAAAGAGGCTTTTAGGCTGACAAGCCAAAGACCCTACTGATGATTGGGCTTGTGTTTCCCCACACTGTGCTCTGGGCAGGAGTCTCAGGTGCCCCTTATATTCCCTGCTTTCTTTCCTGCTTGCCATTGCCCAGGTCTGAGTGCCTCATGCCTCCACCTCCCTCCCCCAAGAAGGACTATAGATTGATTTCTCCCCTGCTTTCTCTGACTTGCTTATTTTTGCACTCAGAAGGCTCCCCTGCTGCTGCTGCTGGAGCACACGCATCCTTCCCCTTGGGCAGACCAGGAGAAGGCAGCCCCTTGGAGTGCCGCTAAAGTAGCAGGCTGAGGTCTCTTGCTCCACAGCTCCCTGGGCATCTCTCCCAGCCCTGTCTGCTCCCTAAACTGGCCACATTCCTGTCCTGGATATTTCAGAAGGGACTTGCTGGCTGTTCCCGGTTCAGCTGCTGCTGCCTCCCCAAGGTGAATGTCCCCCGGATGTTTCCCTTCCAAAGGAAGGAAGCAACCACAGAAACAGCATTTCCCTGTGTCATCTTTGGCTTGTCCCTTGACTCACCTCTCACTCACACACATTATTCCTAGTGAGCCATCCACTACCATAGGTAGCCTTGGTGACTTTCCCCTCCTACTCATAGCATTTGGCACCAGAATGGATCCCAGAAGTCATGTGGTCCAAGCTCTACAATTTAGAGATGACTAGGACACCCGAAGAAGGCAATGACTTTTCCAAGGTAACACAAGTTGGTCAGTCAACCGGCAGTTTATTGAACACTTTCTAAGCTCCAGGCACTATTCTAAGCACTGGGGCATAAAGCGAGACAAAACCATCTATCCTCCAAGAGAGCCCATTCTAATGGATGGAGTGAGTGACAGAGTTGGGGCCAGCCTTCTTGACCTGCCTGAGGCTAACATGCATCCTCTGGACCAGTCTGGGAAACTACACAAAGGGACTGAGTGCCCCATTCCTTTCACTTAGACTCGCACATCTTCCACTCATGCTGCAGTGGGAAGGAAGCCCCACACTGACACTTCCCCCTCCTTTGGAACGTAATCTTTCTTTATCTTTCTTGCAGATTCATCAATTGAGGGACCAACACTGATTTCCCCTTCCTGCTACTTGGCAGAGTCAGAATGCAAAGCTTATCCAGGCATCTTATTTTGTTACTGATGCAGCGTTTTCTTCGGGATCTGCTGAAGTTAGCTCAGAGGCACCACAGGGCACCAAAGGCTGGATCTGGAGTCAGAAAGTCCTGATTTTGGGGGCAGCTGGGTAGCTCAGTGGATTGAGAGCCAGGCCTAGAGACTGGAGGTCCTAGGTTCAAATCTGGTTCTTAGATACTTCCCAGCTTTGTGACCCTGGGCAAGTCACTTGACCCCCATTGCCTAGCCCTGACCACTCTTCTGCCTTGGAGACAATACACAGTATTGATTCCAAGATGGAAGGTGAGGGTTTAAAAAAAAAAGAAAGTCCTGATTTCAATTCCTGTCTCAGACACATACCAGCTGTGTGACTCTGGACAGGCCACTTACCTTTCTGTCTCAGTTTCCTCATCCACAAAACCGACGTGATAATAGCACCTACCTCCCAGAATGATTGTGAGGAGAAAATGAGATAATGATAAAGTTGCAGGGAAACATTGAAGACTATATAAACACTAGCTATCACTATCATGATGATTATTATTAAGAACAGCATTAATAATAACACCTGGGTAGTACAAGTACTATGGCTTCATTTTACAGATGAGATAGCAGAGACTCAGAGATATTTGGGGCTGTGTCTTGAACCCAGACCTCTGACTCCAAATCCAATGTGGATTCCAAGTGGAACGGAATAGAATTCTGGAGATTGTTTGTAGGACGGAGAACGGTGGTGGAGGGGGAGGCAGATATTCCATTTATTCCCTATTACGTGTGTTCAAGTGAATTGGAGGGAGTTGCTGCAACATGGTCTTTCCCCTCCTGCTGTAAATGCTCCTGTGGTTCTTTTCATCGTAACCTTGTAATACCAGGATTCCATCAAGGCCCCTCTTGGATGGGTGCAACCTTGCAGAGGAAGGAGAGAGGGGAGAGGAACGTGAGAAAGCCATCCAAGCGGACCTTTTATCCGGGCAGGGACAGCGGATTTCAGACCCTCAGGGTTCAGCTTGGCTTTCTGTGCCTTGGTTATTCCCTGTCTCGAGGCTTTTCCAAACTTTGGGACCATCGATCTGGCCTTGGAGGGCATAAGCTGAACCAAAGGGGCGCAAATCTGGGCAGGAGGAGGCTATCTCAAAACTCAGCTAAACTCATCAGGAGGGGCTGGCTGTGAGCTGAGGCCAGGCCACCTTTCCTCTAAGAAAGGAAAGAGGTGAATGGCATTCAGCCACCTCTAGCTAAGCTGGGAATAAGGTCTGGGAGGGAACCTTCTAATGGGCAGGGCCTGAGGGGCAGCTCTTGGGCTGGCAGCCAAGATGAGGAATTCAAAGGAAAACTCTTTGCTTGGGCTTTTCCCCTGATTAACGAAGAAAAACTGGGGATAAAAAGAATTAAAAGAAGCACATTAAAACACATCAAGGTAGGGACCTGTGGAGATCATTCAGGGTGCCACCTCTTATTGATAACATGGGTAATGAGACAGAGAATTCGGGTAGGCCCACGTCAACAAAAGGGGATGGGCCATTGCGTCTCTGCTCCTCCCTGAGGTCGAAGATACCTGATTTTGAACAGTAGAAATGGGTAGGGGTAGACTTAGGACATGATCAATACAAAATACAAATAAATGCCCAAACCCAGCTGACCAGAGGCCTCCCCCAACACTGATTAGTAAGCGAGACTTGGGAACAATGGGCCACCCAGTCAACGTGACTTCCAATCAAGGCTCTGAAGCTCTGAAGAGTAGATAACGATGGATGAGTTATTACTTTGTGACTGAGTACCTCTTTGATGTCTAAGTACATCTGCTGTTGCTACATCCAATGGAAAGATGAGGGACAAACAGAAATGAGAATGAACAACGGGCCCCGTGACTTGTTGGCCCAGCTAGTTTCATTCTACCAAAGGGATGTGGCTTCCTTAAAGACAGCAGAATGGATAGCATGTCACTAGACTGCAGCAGTTCAGTGAAGCATCCATTGCCCAAGAGTTTCAAAGGTCTCACCTCGTACAGCTAACTTTCAAATTCAAGACTTCGGACTCCAAATCCTGCCAAGTAATGATGAACGTGCCATTTCACCATCTGGGCCTCAGTTTCCCCCAAGCATCAGCTCTGGTTGTAGCTTGAGCAGATGACAACCGTTAAGGCAAAGTTGAGAAGCTGCACCAAGGGAGCTCTTGGGATCAGACCGCGGAGCCTTGGGAGTCAGAACTGACAGCAGCAGCAAGACACAGCTGGTTGCTGGGAGATGGATTCATGAGAACTCAGGCTTGAGAGGTATTCCCAGCTCTGACACAAGGCAGATGGCACTGAAGCCCATCTTCACCCTGGAACATGAGTTTTCTAGAGATTTGTTCCCTTCTCCATCGGGGCTCACTAGGAGGAGACTACTTTACATATCTGTAGATGACAGAGATATTTCAATGATTGTACTGATGGTTTCACGTTATTTATTTTGCCATCCTGTCTCAATTAAATGCTTTGCTATTTATTTACATTTTCCGCCTGGTCTATTGATAGAAATGGGTCTGAGAGAGAGGCTCAAGCCATATTTCTTCTCCAATTCCAACTAAAATAATGTATGATTACAGAGTTGGGGGAGATGCCCATTAAACGTGAGCAGGGACCATTCACTGGGATCAGTACCTGCTAATCATTCTCGTTCTGCAAATGACCTGAAAATTAGGGGAAAAAGACAAAAAACAAAACAAACAAAACTTAGGCCAGAAAATGGAACTGTTGATGATGTTTGTAATGAGATCAAAGGAAAATCAGATAGGCCCATGTCAGGAAAAGGAGATGGGTCATGGCATCTCTGCTCCTCCCTGAGGTCATGGGCACATGGTGTTGAACAGACAGAAACGGGTAAGGGTTGACTTATGACATGATAAATACAAAATACAAATAAATACAAAAATCCAGTCTAGGTGAGGTCTCTCCCGACTTTGGAACAGGAAGAGGGCTTTGTCTGTGGGAAGCTTGTTTAGGGCATTGCCTGTATTATGGTGCTTCTCGATTTCTTTACTGGATCTTCTTCCATAGCTGGCCCCCTCAATGTGTATGTACCACAGGGCTCTGACTTGGGCTCTTTTCTCTTCTCTTGCTATAGACTCTTTCTTGGTGATCTCTTCAGCTTCCCAAGGCTCCAGTCTCGTGCCTAGGCAGAGGGTTCCTATATCTAGATAGCCATCCTTTAGTTTTCTCCTGACTTCCAGGCCCACATCAATAATTACTGACTGAACATCTCCACTTACCTGAGCCTTGGCTATATCAAACTCAGAATGGTCCATCATTGTCCCTAAACACTACCATGCTCTTCACTCCCTCGTTTCCTCATTGTCCCATTCGCCTGGATTTACAAGCTCAGGCAGAGTCCATCCTTGACCCTTCTCTTGCCCCCTACGATCAGCTGACACATCTTAATGACTTTTCCTCCTCACCTGGTAAGGGAGCCTCATTGGCTTCCATACCCTTCCTTCCTCCGAGCTCAAGCAATGACTACTTCTCACCTCAATTACACTAATAGCCTCCTAACAGGTTTCTCTATCTTCAGTCTTTCTCTCCTCCATTCCATTCTCTACATAGATGCCAACTGGACATTCCTAAAGGGCAATTCTCCCCAGACCACTTCTCTACTCAAAAAGCCTATTGCTTCTAGGGTGAAATGCCAAAGGGTCCCTTTGGCTTCTAAAGTCCATTTTCACCTGAATCTGACCTATCCTTCCAGATCTCATTTATGCTATTTTTCCTACATAGTCCACAGTCTAGCCACACTAGCTTTTTTGTTGTTTTCTGTCCTTCGTGGACCATTTCATGGTGGCTTTTCACATTCTGCTCCCTCTACCAAGGATGTGCCCCTTTCTTTCCTTTGCTTCTTGTGACTCCCTGACTTCCTTCAATGCTTGACATAACTTCCACCTCCTACTTGAAGTCTTTCCTGGTTCCTCCATCCCCATCACCTGGCCTTCCTTTACCTGGATATTGTATTCCCTTCTCTGTCTACAAGGTGAACCTCTTCCGGGGTATGGAAGCTCCCTGAAGGAAGAGTTTTCTCTTTATTTCCTGTTGGCTTTCTATCCTCAGTTCCTGGAACTGGCCTGGTGATCTTGGTTGGTGATCAATAAGTGCTTGGTGAATTGAATTCAATTGAATGAATCAATAAGTGAATGAATGAAGGCTGTGGCCATCTAGACCAGAGTCAGTAGGAAGATGGGGCCCTTGTGTTAAGCAAAAACATGATGAAAGGAGCTGAGATTTGGTCAAGGAGCCATCTAAACCCTAGCAGGGAGATGGCAGATGGCTGAAGGCAGAGGAGACCATGAAGTCACTGGTGGTAGAAAGAAAAATACCCCCAATCTAGAGTTGCTTTTACAGCTGAGCCTTTGTTGAGTATGTGAATTGGGGAGGGCCCTCTGACTTTTCTTACCTCATCCTTCTTTATTCTTCCAATTGGCTCTTCCCTAGCCACATCCCTCTTCTTTTTTGGCAGCGTCTGCGGGTAGGGTGCTCTCCTATTTCTGAGTCTCCCCATTTCTGGTAGTGAGGCATCTAGAAGGTTCCAGGGTGGAAGCTTCTAGGCTCATGAGTCATCATCACCATCAGGTCTCCCTTCCTGGGGCCCCAGAGGTGGGAAGTTCATTCAACTCCATTGCACACTAACTCAATCCTCTTTAGAAGTGATTAGAAAACAGATTGCAGAAGAATCAGGGGTCCTAGGCTGACTTGGACTGTAGTGTAGCCAAGGGTCAAGGCCTGTGAATAACCTCTTGCAAGATCAAGATGGCAACAGGCTTCCTGATAATCTTTCTGCTCTTGGCCTTCTTTTGCTCTTCATCAGGCTTAGGAGCTCCCTTGGAAAGTGGGCCTCTAATTTTAGAAGTGCCACTGTGCCCGTCTCTTATACCGTGCCCCACCATGACCCTCTAACATGTCCAATAAAAGGGACAACAGCTTTTGGTTCATTGGATTCTCCCACTAAGCCCTAAAGTCCCAGTGATGAATCCTCAGCCCTAACCTGTGTGCCTCTGGGTCAGACTTTCTTAATTGGGGTTCAGTTTCCTCCTGTGTCAAATGAAAGGGCTGGCTGTATCACATGATCAGAAAAGGAACCTGAAGCCCTTGGCTTACACTGAGCTTCTGTTCTGAATTACCAGTGTAACTCAAGGCAGATCTGTCCCTGGGCATCAGTTTCCTCTTCTGTAAAACAAGGATTGGGCATCTCATGGCCTCTGAGGTTCTTCAAACTCTAAAGCTGTCAAAGTATCCCCAATCCAGAGCTGGAAGGGTCCTGGGGGGACGTTGTGCCCAGCCCTCTCCTCGTGTAGAGGAAGAAGCCGTAGATGAAAGGATTCTTGGCTTTCTTAAGACCTTGCAAGTAGTGACAATAGTGGGATTCGAATATTTTCCCTCAGATTCTATCCTCAAGCAGTCTTAAGTCTCCTGTTCTGTGAAATGGGTATAATAATAGCCTCCCAATTGACAGAATTGTTAGGAAGATGCAAAGCGCTTTACCAATCTTGGGGCACAATCCATTGGCCAGCAATGACCATGGGCTTTTTATGCTCTTGCCTGTGAGCTTGTGATTTGGGGAAGGACAGAAGGAAGAAGATGAGTTCAGGACTAAATAAGGGCGATGGCATCAGGAAGGGAGGCCTGGGGGAGACAAGCTCTCATCCCTAGCCCCACTGAGAGGCAGGGCAGCAGGAGAGCCCCTTGGGACTTTGACCCAAAGATCTATGGATGAATGAGTGGAGCTTAGAGCCGCCTACAGCTCCCCATTGCCACTGAGGGAGGGAGGGAGGGAGGTGCCTTCCTTGTGAGGGCTCTGGTATTTCCATCAGAAGGGAGGTGTTTGACAAGGTCCTGGAAAATGGACTCATTTAAATTCTGCACGCGTGTTTATAGCATCTCTGCCCCCCCCTCCAGTGAAACATAAATGTTAGCACATGTTGTTACGGGGAAGGATCAGGTGATAAAATCCACCCCAATCATAAACCCCAGAATGGAGCAACCCAGTGACAAAAGGGCAGGGGTGCCCTAGTAGTCAGAAGAGATCAAGTTTTACAAAGCCCGAAGCCCCCTCCTCAACGCGTCAGCTCCCTGCCAAGGAGTCGGGCCTCCCATGCACACCTGGAGGGATACTGGCGCAATCCGGCTGACAGTAACTTCAGGATGACACATGCCAAGATTTGACTGGGTCTCATTGTGCATTTTATAGTGAACCTGGAAACATTTCAAGCCGGGAAGGAGCTCGTTGCAGAGTCGATGTAGACACATCTTTAATTACACTCTGCTTTCAGCGGCAACTCAGACAATATTTATTTGGCCCGGCTAGAAAGCCCCGACCTTCCTGGCTCTGCTGGTGTGGCAAGAAGAGGTGGGAAAGTATTGGGGTTTGGCTTCTTTCCTCTCTCTCTCTCTCTCTCTCTCTCTCTCTTTTATTTTTGGCTCTAAACTCCGCCACTCTCGCTTCCCGTGTCACCTAACTTTTATTGCAATCACATTGTTCCCTCAGAGATACTACATAAAATATCCCTCACTTCCCTATTATTCATAGAATTCCCAATATAGAACACTGAGATCCCAGATTAGAAGGGTAAGGGAATATTTTATGGCCAGTTTGAAAATGCTGTTACCTCTGCTATAAATTAAGAAGTTAAATTACTCCCACATTGAGTATTGATATACTAGGCATGGCAGAAAAATTCCTTTGAAATACACTGTACAATACATATGGAGTGAGTCCATGCCTGTTGATCATTGGGAGATGACGGCCAGAAGAGAGGAAAGCAGCTCAGAAGGAAGCCAGCCTGAAGTTTCAGAGATGGAGAAGACAGGAGAGAGAAGCAAAAAATAGCCCAGCAGCTCACAACTTATTACCAGGCCCTTGACTCACTCTCTGCGTGCCAGGTAGATGCATCATGAGTGACTTGCTCGGGTTCCCGTGGGCTCGACTGACGGCAATCATAAATCGCCTCCCAAAATGGGCACGAATGGGATTGCCAACCATCGGGCCATTCTTGGATAGGGATCCTCTCAGAGATCTCTCGCTATTAGTCAGAATTCATCTTCAAGGGATGCTGACCTTGTTCTTCAGGGTTTCCATCTCATAGGGGTCAATGATTTTTAAACTAATACTGCTGGGGAACAGAGGGTTGACTACTGAAAAGGAACGGGGTTGGCCTGGGTGGGGGAGGCTATGGGAAGATGGCCAGATTCATATTTAGTTGGTAGAACCACAAAATGTTCTGATCCTTCTAGACTAATCATTTGGCCTCCTGCAAGAAGAGGGATTCCATCCCAAGAGATCATTGGTCAACAAATAAAGCCAAAGACAGAGACTGAGAGTCAGTGACCAGCAGACTATCCCTTGTAGGACTCTGGGTGTTAGCAAAGCTCAGGAAACAAAGTCAGGGTCCATCCACTGGGGAATGAGTGAGAACAATGATAATGCCCAAATGCGGAAGGATGTTACTATGGAGTGAGAATGACAGATGGGAAGAATGGTGCAATCTCAAAGTGCCTATCCAAGATGGCGAGGCACTGTCTGCTGCAGAGGGGCTGGGGAGGGGGCAAGGCTAATTGACATGATCCTATCTGGAAGTTAAACTCTCAGTAATGAGGAGCTCTGGGCAACGGAAAGAACAAACAAACATGAACTGTCCTGAAGAACAAATACCAGACCTACTTCCTCCTCTGTGAAAGGCAGAGGGAGAGAATCTCTAGGGCCGAGCGTTGGATCCATCGTCCAAAGAGATCACTGCTACTGGTTTTGTTGTGCTGCTCTCATTTGGTGGACAGAGGATTAGATGGAGATGAGGGAGGGTTTCCAGATGTTGACTGACTGAAAAAGAAAATACATCAACACAATTTGTTTTTTAAGAGAGAAAAAGAAGATGGCCTCATGGGGGAATGCGTTTCTCGGGAAAATCTTGAATTTTGCTGTTTTGAAAGTTAAGTTGGTTCTTTTGATTCACTGAGTTTTAAAAAAATGAAACATGATTTGGAGGAATTGAACACATTGATTAACGACCACTGTGGGTTCTGACAGAGCTACAAAACAGGAAAAAATGAGGTCCTCCCCACCTCCTGACAGGGAGCTGTGGTAGTCAAGATGCAGAAAGGCATATATATTGGACATGGCCAATGTGGGAATTTGTTTTCCTGGACTCTGTGTATTTCTTTCTAGTGTTGTTTGTTTGGGTTTTAATGGGAAGAAGGCGAGAGGGAGAGAAAACAAAAGCTTATCCAGTGCTGTTTTTGCTCTCTTTTTCTTTTCTCAAATTTTTAACAAAAAGAAAGGCTTCTGCCTCTCCCTTTTAGGAGCTTGCTCACACTTGTAGCACTCCTAAGTGGCTCAGGGGGTTGTTTTAAATGTTTTAAAAATGCTTGAAACTAAGGGAAAAGAGCAACTCCTCTGCTGGGCTCACAAACCAAGCTGGTCACAACCGATTATTGTAAAGTTGACCCAATTTTTCACATAAGTAAAGACAGTAAACAAGCTTGGCGATTTTCCCACAGTGACTCTCACCGGACAGGGCATCCAGAGGCCCGCAGCCAACCAGTTTCCTCTCCCAGGAGCCCCCTTTTCTGAGTGACCACAAGACATGCCCATTGGCCTGTGCAGTTCTGACCTGTTCTGCCTCCATCTTTCTGGGGCCGTTGGCTTCACTTCCTGATGAAACACACGCTTCTTGAGGGCGGCGGCTTTTTATTCTAATGTCGGTATCCCCAGGCCTAGCCCCGTACCTGGCCCATTGGGGGCTCCTGATGAGTGCCTGTTGAATGCTGCGGACTGATCTTAAAGAACGTGTGGCCTTAGGGCTCTGTAAAATCTGCGTCTCGGCTCCAGAGACACACATCAGACATGTTTTGTTAAGTTGTTTAGAAGGCTCTCCGCACCACGGGGCTGTTGTCCCTCCCGCCAGTCGCCATCACCTTCTTAACAAACCTGCTCACTATGCTAGATAGAGTCCAAGTGGCCTGGAATTGGGCCGCTGCCACTGTCTTCTCCTTCCTTTGCCCCTGCACCTTGGTTTAGCCCACGCAATGGGATCTATGGACCTTGCCAGGGTCAAGTGGCACCAGTGTGTCCTCTAGACCACAGGGTGCCAGCACATGGCTATGGCTGGGGCCAGAGGGCTGGGGAGGGGGCAAGGTTAGCCCCATCTAGCAAGGAAGCTGAGAGCTTCCTGTTTTCAGTAATTATGGCTGTTCATTAAATGGCCAACAAACCCACAAAAACAAAGAAACAAGCAAACCCAAACCATGCTGCATCCAGCTGCTCACGTTCCCCCTTCCTAGATGCAGCATCCTGGGACAAATGCTCCTTTGCTCTCCCCTAGTCATTGTTTCCCCTGGGGGAGCTCCGGAGAGGTGAAACCTTCCCAGTTCCTGATCCTCTTTGGATTTGGTCTGCAGAGATTTCCATTCTGAGGGAAGCCATACTCAGCTTATATTTATCTCAGCCAGCTACCCAGCGGGCTAGTGCTTGCCCATCTGGGTGCATGCCCAGCATGTCCATAGTGTCCTTCCTATGTGGAGCTGTGATCTGTTCCCCCGACATCAAGTCTGTTAGTTCCCATCTTAACTGAAGCATAAGAATCATTCGATTTGTGGTCACTCAGTCAATGCCAACTCTCCTGCCTCAATTCCTTCTTCTGTAAAATGGGTCATCGGAGATGGAGCAGATAATCATCCAATTTTACATAGTGTGTTTGGAGAAAGTTTAGTCCCACCCCAGCCTCTGGGACCAAAGATCAGATTGGCCAAGTCCTTGCCTTATGGCCAGAGCTGGCCTAGGAGCCCAGCTTGAGGAGCTGCTTCTCTGGGACCTTGCTTTTTTCTGTTCTCTCTGTGCCCAGTCCTCTGCGACAATGGTCCTGCCTCACTCTCACTGGGGTTTTCAGGGACTGCAGTCCTGATCTGAAAGTCCGGTCCCTCCCCACCTGCTGCTAGACCTCCCTCCTCGGCACTGCTTGGCTACTTGACTGGACTGCATCCATTGCTGTCTGCCAGTTTACCCTGGTGCCACCCGGCTGCCCGGCTGCCAGATCCAAGCTCTGCCAAGCCACTCTGGTACCAATTGCCTGCCTGCTTGGGGCTGTTCCACTTCCCGACTCTGAGGCTTGTTCCTCCTCTTAGGAGCCTCCCCCAGCTCCCACCCATTGGACCTCACTGATGTCAGATGCTTGCTTCTCTGGGCATCTGCCCTGCTGGATGCTTCCAAGTTTCCTGACACTCCAATCTCCTATTCAGATGCTTCTGTAGAATGCAGCTGGGATCATCTCCAGGGTCTCCCCTCCTTCTGAGAACCAGACCAACCCAGAGCCTCAGAGTGGGATTGGGTTTAAGTCAGGCCAACGCATACTTCAGCAGGAGTCCCCACTACAACCACCCGGCAAGTGGCCTTTGTTAGAAGAGCACCCAGTAAAGGGGAGGCTGCCATCACCCGAGGTGGCTCCTTCTATTCTGGGACAGTTCAAATTGTTTGAATGCTGTCCCTAGTATCAGGTCAAAACAAGGTCCTCTCTGAAACATCCATCTATTCCTAACTGGTGCTGTTACTGGGGGCCAGGGAGCCATAATCTAATCTCTCCTAATTTTCTTCTTTTGAAAAATAAACCTCACTTTCTATCTTAGTATCAGTTGTAAGACAAAAGAATAGCAAGGGCTAAGCATCAGGGTTAAGTGGCTTACACAGAATCATATTACTAGGAAGGATTTGAAGCTGGATTTGAACCCAGATTGTTCTGGCATTCTATCCATTGTTCTGCTTAGCATAATGTTCCTTCACACACTTGAAAGGAACTGTCACGTCCAACCCTCACTCTCCCTAGTCTTCTTCTCCAGGCTCAACCTCCCCAGATTCTTTCATTCAATTCCCTCATTCCAATTCATTTCTATGCAATCCAACAAGCCTTTAAAAAGTGCCTACTGTGTGCCAGACACCATAATAGGTGCTGGAGATGTGAAGGACAAAGAACTAGAAGGAGCTCCATCACACTGAGAGTGCACGACACGTATACCAATGGTTAACAGAAAGGATATACAAAATACAGCATTCTGGGGCATTAACAACAGTTAAACCAATGCTCAAATCCCATGAATGCCATCCAAGCCCTTTGCTGTCTTGTTTGTCCTTCTCTGAACCCTCTCCATCATGGTACCCAAGACCCTGGCAGCTTGGTGTGGTTTCTGGTCCATCCAATTGGTCTTGTCTCTCCACCCTTCAACCCCCATTATAAGCAGATACCATGTGACTGCTTGTCATTGGGTCTTTCCCATCTCTTCCTGATTCTTAGAACAACCCTGGGAAGAATGGAGGGATGGAGCCTGCCACTGGGGAAGACATAGCCATCATGGGTCTCAACACAACTGCTATGGACCCCTTTGCTTCCAAATCTTTATTGGACCCTTCATTTGGGTCCTTTGGGCAGGGATTGCAAGAGGAAGCCCCTCACCCAAGGATTTTCCAGCTTCAGGAAGGCTTATATTGGCAACAGATGCCACGGTCAGAGCTGATCACTAGGCTAGAATGGCCAAATGGTCCAACCTGAGCCACCCTGTCCAAAGTGTCTTCTCCTGGAATGGAACCCTGGACCAGATCATGTTCCCATGTCACCATTGTTATTATTAAGTGAAGATCAGCAGAGCTGCTAGCTAGCAAAGCACATGGCACGCCCCAGAGGATCATGGGTTCCCAGCATCCTCTGCGCCTTCTTGGAAAGCCGCTGACTCACTCCCTGAGCAATCAGTGTTGTGTGCCATTACAAATGGGCTGGCTAATAGGCCCGCATCCATTATCATTAGTGCATCTCAGCACGCAGGTACATGACGGGTCCTGCCAGCCCGTTGGCTCCAGCTCACTGAGCCAGGGGCCATGCTCCATTGCAAATGAGGATGAGGAACACCTGCTCCAGGGTTTTCCAGCAGGCCACAATCATTCTTCACATCTCATGCAACACTTGTTCTGTCAGAGTGCAATGTTGGCAGCGGCCAGAGTACCGTTCTGCCAGCCAGCCTCCGATGGAAGGCTCGTGGCTTCCCTGTGGTCCTCCGCTCAAGTTAAGCTTTGAATCTTTTTTCAAAGAAAGCCTTTTAAAAATTTATCAATCTCATATTAGGCATTCAGTCATTATGTTCTGGGTTTAAAAATAACGATAGGAAAAAACTTTGCTTCGGAAATTAACTTTTTTTGGCAATTAAGATAGGACCATGAAATATTCATTGTCGGATCCCTTTACTCACAATCCGTTATCTGGATGGTTCTGGCATCTATTTTGAAGGATTTCTCATGAGGGGGCACCGAGGGCCTCACTTCCTTCTTGGGCAGTCTGGCTTCTTACTCTCGGCCTCCCGTCTGGCTCCTGCAATGATTCGGTATCCCATTTGTCCATACATAGCCAAGGACGTTCATAAGAGAGAGGACGTGGAGGCAAATGATCCCCTTTATCAAGCTGGTGGAGGCCTGTGCAGGCAAGGAACAGGGGCCTGGAGCAGTGGGCAACTTAGCCTGGCTTCCCCTGGAAGCTGGGTGAATGCAGAAGCTGCCTCTCTTGGTTTGTACCCCTTGTGGTCATGCCTTCAACATCACAGAAATAGTATTTTCTCCCTGCTTGGAGGATCTTCTTGTCTCAGCTGGTTTAGGAAACAGAAAACTAAAAAGGGAGGGTGACCTTCACCAAAGGCTGTTTGTTCCTGCAAGACCACACAGCTTCCATCTAGGTTAGTGACAGGGTCTGATCATGCTCCCTCTCCTTCCTTCCTTCCTTCCTTCCTTCCTTCCTTCCTTCCTTCCTTCCTTCCTTCCTTCCTTCCTTCCTTCCTTCCTTCCTTCCTTCCTTCCTTTCTTTCTTTCTTTCTTTCTTTCTTTCTTTCTTTCCTTCTTTCCTTCTTTCTTTCTTTCTTTCCTTCTTTCCTTCTTTCTTTCCTTCTTTCTTTCTTTCTTTCTTTCCTTCTTTCTTTCTTTCTTTCTTTCTTTCTTTCTTTCTTTCTTTCTTTCTTTCTTTCTTTCTTTCTTTCTTTCTTTCTTTCTTTCTTTCTTTCTTTCTTTCTTTCTTTCTTTCTTTCTTTCTTTCTTTCTTTCTTTCTTTCTTTCTTTCTTTCTTTCTTTCTTTCTTTCTTTCTTTCTTTCTTTCTTTCTTTCTTTCTTTCTTTCTTTCTTTCTTTCTTCTTTCCTGATACTCTTGAGAGGCTCAGCCCATAGAACTCTGGCCTGGGAACCACAAGTCCTATTCATTCTGGCTTTGATGCCACTTCCATCTGCTTCCCTGGGGAAGCTTCTTTACCTTTTCAAAGCTCCTCAGTGCTCAGT
This sequence comes from Monodelphis domestica, assembly GCF_027887165.1. Taxonomy (NCBI): domain Eukaryota; kingdom Metazoa; phylum Chordata; class Mammalia; order Didelphimorphia; family Didelphidae; genus Monodelphis; species Monodelphis domestica. The sequence continues at coordinate 6,436,443 of NC_077227.1, read as the reverse complement.
AATAATCTGGTCCAATCCTTTCACTTTCTCAATGGGGAAACTGATGCTCAGAGAGTCAGAGGGACTTGTCAAGGCTACTTAGATGAGAAAGTAGAGTGGCTGGATTCTAATCCAGGTCCCCTGGCTTCCAATGCAGGCTTCTTCTGATCATTTTCAACCTCAGCAGATCACAGAGCTAGAAAGAGGCTGTTTCCATACCTGTGAGGCAGTGTGGGATGAGGTCTTGGATCTGAGTTTCTGAGGCACCTGGTTTCATGGCATTAGACATAAATCGGTTCCGAATGTGCTGTTGGAAAGTCTCCAAGTTCTCCTTCCAGTTCTAGGGTGGAAAGAGGATCCTTTCAGCATTAGATAGCATGATTTCATTTGGCCATACTAAAGTCTTCTTCCTTGACTTATAGGAGTTTTTCTGATTTAGAGCTATTTTTATTAGAGTTCATTTATTGAACATATCAACCAATCAGTTAATCCACCAATATAAAATGCCTACTATGTGACAAGCACTGGAAAATGCCTACTATGTGACAAGCACTGGACTGAGTGATAGTGATACAAAAGGGGGAGAAAAGAATGTCTTTCCTTGAGGAGTTTCCATTCCAATATACAGAAATGCTTCAAATACCTCAATACATACAGAAATAAGTCTATACACATAGAAAATATGGACCGAGCTTTTATGTATGTGGCATCTAATCAAGGGCCTAGAATACAGTGCCAGACAAAGTGGAAGACACGAGGATCAACAAGACTGGTCATTGTCCTCATAATCATCTAGTAGGGTTAGAAAGGTCAAGAGTTCCAGAGTCAGAAGTTGGGAGTTCAAATCTCAGCTCTCATTCATACTATTTCGATGACCTTGAGTAAGTCATTCAATGCCCTTGGGCCTCAAATGCTACATCTGCAAAAAATATGGGGGTTTGGACCACATGCCTTTGAGTCACTTCTATCTTTTCACAATGCTATTGACTGACATGAGAAGAGAATGTGCCTCCCAAAATATTTGTTCTGTGTGGCGTTAAAATTCCAGTGGGCATTTGGTATTTGGTAATAAAATGACTCTTAAAGATATATTCTGTTTAGTAAATAGAGCCTATTTTAGGGTTTGATGGATCTTTGCTTTTCAACTGTATTTCCTCATTGGACCTCCAGAATCACGGTAGAACATGGCCTCCATCTGACTTTGGAGGTCATTCTCTGTTTCTCTACGAACTTGCTTTCTTCTTCATTCCATTTATTTTTTCATTCAGGAAGATTTGTTTTCTCCTCCTCCCAGGTCCTTCACACCCACTGGAAGAATAAAAATGAAAACAAGACTCTCCTATCAAATACGCATGACTAAGCAAAACAGATCGGCTTGGATTGGTCATATCCAAACACGCACTCTATAACTTGTGTCTCTTGGCTGTCTGCAAGGCCATGGGAGGTTTGCTTCATCGGAATCCTTGGAGTGATGAATCAGTGGAGGTCTTCAGGTTTTCAGAGTTTTTCCCCTTTACAAGGCTGTCATTGTGCTTGCTATTCTCTCGGTTCTTGATTCACTCTGCATGAGCTCCTCCATGTCTCCCCAGGTGTTTCTGAACCTCTCCTCCTCCCTTCACCGACTTTGTAGTGTCCCATCACATTCACATGCCATCCTCTGTCCAGATGGCCTCTGCTGACTGGGCGCCCCTTTCATTGACGGGTCTTTGCTATGATAAGCATTTTTGCACTGCTGAAGCCTTTCCCTCTTTCTCTGATCTCATTGGGGCCTGGAGTGGAATTGCTGGGTTTACGAGGCAGAGTTCCACATTGCTTTCTGGAATGGTTCTACCAATTCCCAGTGCCACAAGCAGTAATGACACAGAAGCTTTAACAAATATGCCCAAATGCTCTCACACTGGCTTTGGAGTAAGAAAACTCAAGTTCAGATCTTACCTCTGATGTTTACTGCCTGGGGGACTCTGAGCAAGTCACTTAACGACCCAGGCCTCAGTTTCCCTACCTGTAAAGTGAGATTTTTTGGACCAGTTGTCCTCCAGGTCTTTGGTAAACCTTGTTCTGTAGAAGGACGGCTTTCACTGATGGAGCCAGAGAACATTTATGTACTGAGATGTTAGTGGTGAAGCCATAGTTGGTGAAGCCATCATGGGAGCCCTGCAGCTGTCCTAAACTGACCGGGAGCACCAAGGACCTGACCTTTCCCATCTGAGAAAAAGTGGGTGCCCAGACATTGACTCATCCTTTGTGTGCTGTTTCCTCCCAGCTTTGCCAGGCCAGGACCCAGGTAAAACAAGCCTTGATCGATCAGGAGGTAACGATGAACACGCAACTAAAACTGCGCTGCTCTTCATCTTTGTAAATGCTTTCAAGGAACGAATTTGGCAGGACATCTTGGCACAGAGGCATGGAGCAGGGTCCAAGGTCTTGGGGAACCCAAAAAGGAAGGGAAGAAATTGCTCTCCTACTCCAGAACTCAATCTTTTTCTGTCCATTTCTGGGGCAAAGGAGGGGAGTGCTGAATTATACCTGCATACCTACATGTACACTCCCTGCACTCTATCATCTGGCTCCACATGAATGACTCCGTTGTTAGAAGTCGTCCACATCTCCACGGTTCTTTAACATTCCAAGGGGAAGAGGTTCTGCCCTCAACCCTCCTCTCTTAGTCAGAGACCCCAAAGAGGAAGCGTCATGAGCGGAGCCTTTCGCTGTTCCAGCTGTGTGTGTGGGGATCACCATCCTTGGCATGGTGGGGCAGCCCAGTGCCAGAAGGCCAATATGAATGGACAAATTAGAGCCCATGAACATGTGGGCAGGATAGAGGAACTCAGGGAGTCTGATCAAAACCACATTTCAGTTTGAGTGCTTAGGGAGGGCTGGGGAGGAGGAGGAGGAGGAGGAGGAAGAGGAAGAGGAGGAGGTGAAGGTGAAGGAAGAGGAGGAGGAGGAGGCCCATCTGTGAATTACACAGGAAGCTTTCTTCAACAACTGATTTGCCCTGACAGTTTTACTGGAGTATATGAAAATTAGTATTAAAGATGTGATATGTAGGCTTCTTTCCAGGAATTCCAATCTGGTTTCAATAAAATGGAAACAGTGATTGGAAGTGAAGTTGCCTTCCGGTTTTGCCTTTGGCTATTATGTGTTCATTCGTGAAATGACTGAATTCCACAACTACTTTTAATATTCACCTTTTGAGTTCATCTCCTGCGCTGGACACATTGGAATGATTAAAATCCCGCTGCCTCCCCATGCCGGGGACTCTCTAATTTAAAACAGCCCAGGTACTGTGGGAAAATGAATTCTCCTGTTAAGTCCATTCTGCCTTTGCATTCGGTTGCTGCATGGAACATCGAGGGGAGAATATTAATGGTAAAAAATAAATAAATTTAGGGCTCCTTGAGTATATGCCTGGGGGAAAAATAAGATTAAAGTTGGGCGAAAAGCAGATTTTGCACCTTAAATGGAACTGTTCTTGTTGTCGCATTTGTTTGGGGTCTCTTCCACTTGAATTCAGCAGCTGTTGCTTCCTCATTTGCTGTTAGACTCTAAGAAGATGACCTGCTCTCAGAGATGGGTTTAAGTTATTTGTCCAATGGGTGTGTGAGTGTTGGGGGATGGGGAGGGGGTTGGCGAGGATTGATTTGCCCCAAACCACCCCTTGTTCCTTTACCAGGTCCTCCATGACCAGGGGCAGAGCTGTGCCAATCACTTTTTGTGTGTGGGTGTGTGTGCTTGGAGAAAGCATTAATAAGTGCCCCATCGAGCTGGAGAGAAGGTGATGGACAGCCATGGAAGGGATCATTGACTTGGGCGTGGCTGCCAGATCTCATCTGGTAGCTTCCCGTTTTCACTAATTATTTTTGCTAACTAGGTGCTGAATGCAGTTGAAGAATCTGAGTGCAGGTTGGCGCCCTCTTATATTTTAGCGCCCTGAGGCAAACTCTAATCACCCTGCCTTCGTTGCATCTGTGAAATGACTGGGCCTGACTAGGATCATTTTCAGTGACCTTTGACTGGGAAAAACAAAAAAAAAAGGTAATTAGTCCTTTGAATGATCAAGCCAACACCTTGGCCTCATTAGCACCCTGCACCCACTGAGCTTACAGGACACAGGTGTGCTCACCACGGAATGACTCAAGTGTGCTTATTAGGGAAGGCAGCCTGATGTGTGACTTGGCAGGAACCAGGGAAGAAAAAAACAGTTTTCAAACAATTGATGGCAGAAGGGAGACTTTGGCAGCTCTGACATGTCTTCTCCCAAGTTTTCGTTCAACCTGAAGATGGGTGGAATTTTTAGGCTTCAGAAAAGGCAGCGGTACATCTCCAGGTCTGGCTCCTGCTGGGGCTCGCGCATGCATTTGGGAAGCGCCTCGTCTTTCTGATGGAATGGAAAATGCTGATTGTAAAAAAGAAGAAGAAAATGACTAATGATCCTCCTCCCTGATGCTGCTTCAAAAATAGAAAAACATATTTCTCATTCCTCTAACGCATCTGAAAGCTGTCTTTCTGGGCACTTGGCTCTGGATTGGGCAAGACAATCATTCCCCCCTTTTGTCCTAGAGAGCACAGAAATTCGCGGTGGAGGTGGGCCAGGCGGGGTGGTCATCTCCTCCTAGAATGAATGAGCACCTCGACGTGCCAGTCTGAGGTGGTGGCAGCGTCTTGACACGGCTGCGTTAGCAAGGCGGGGTGTCATGTGGCACTACCTGTGTGCCCAGCAAACACTTCCTTCCTCCTGTACGCACAGGGAATTCTAGGACAAAGTGGAGCTTGCAGGCTTCTGATTGTGGCATTGTCTTGTCTAGGGGAGCAAAGAAACTGACCCGATGAAGTGGGCACAGCCCCTCCCCTCAGAGATCCCTGACAATCTGCCCCACTGGCATTTTTTCTGATCTCTATGGATGTCCCACTTGGAGCTGTAGAAGTGTCAACAGGTGTAGACGGGACATTTGTGAGCGTCTAGGCACAAGCCTCACGAGGCCTCTTCTGGGTCCTGTCCCATATCGGAGTGGCAGGGTGGGTGGCCAGGGAAGCTTGGCTTTGGAAACCAGAAGCCTTGGATTCAAGTTTTGGATCAGACCCTCTTAGCTGTGTCCCAGGACAACTCGCAGAACTCTTCTGAGCCTCAGGGGCTTCATCCACCAACTGGCAATAATGATCCTCATGCTGGGCACCTTTCCTTCAAACGAGCACATGTGAGGAAGTTCTGGTGAGCTATTATCCTGTGCAGGGAGGTCTTTGTGGACCCTGTGAGGGAGCTCAGGCTAGCAGACAATGCTGTAGCCAGATGGGACTCCTTCCAAAGCCGGCGGTGTGTAAGTGAGCAGAGCCTGGCATGGGAGGTCGTAACAACCTCATTGACAGAAACAGGAGTCTCAAATGGGGAGCTGAGAACAGAATTTGGCCCACGGTCTTTTATGGATTAGTTTGGTTAATAATAACACTGTCAAAGCTGGGCCCTGGGTGTCCTTTTTGACTGAGGGGAACACGGTGGAATCTGGGGGCAATTCCAGTGTCCAAAGTTCCCCGAAACTAAAGCCAGGGACATTTAATGACACGAGAACCCTGCCTCTCATTTTCTGCGACATTATTTTTTATTCATAACTCTTGCATGAAATGCGTGACCGTATTTAATAGACAACACTCAATACAGTGCCTCTCCTAAGGCAACCAAGCAACTCATGTCATCGGTGGGCTGATGCACACGCTCAGACGTGCCATTAATTACCGTTTGGCTGGGTTGTCCAGTCTGGAAGGGGGAGACTGTTTATCCTGTGCTCTTCTCTAGAAAGTCTAGAACCCATGGGGGAAAACATGGTATGGCTTCCAAAACCAGAGACTGAGAGAAGTTGAGAAGTGAAGCCGAGCAGCCCAGTGAGCTCAGGCTCACCCAGGTGAGTGCCTTATTTCTGAGCTAAGTCATGCAGTCCGTCAACTACCAGTGAGCATTTACTCAGTTCTCACTAGGTAGCAAGCATCTTGCTCAGTGCTTAGGATGCAGAGAGGGACAAACAGCCCTTCCTTCAAGGAGATTGCATTTTAATGGGGGTGACAGCATGCACATAAATGGGTTTCTGCCCCATATATGCAAAATGGGCTCCAGGGGAAGGCACTGGAGGAACCAGGACAGACTTCATGTTGAATGGGGGCACTTGAGCCGAGTCTTGAAGGAAACGAAGGTTCTAAGAGGAAGGAATCCATTCCACACAAGAATGATTGCGACTTTTAGTGTTTGCAAAGAGCTTTTATTGACATTATCTTACTTGGCTTGGCGTGGCCATTGGTGGATGCTAGCGAAATCTAGGGAAAGAGAGATCGATAAAAAGACAGGGTTCAGGGAAGATCGGGGCTTTGGAGAATGGGCTGGGCTTGTTTTGAGGGATAACCGTAAAGGCCCAGAGAACGATATAGAACATCTGAGCTGGCAGCGCCCACAAAAGGATTTCATGTATGTAATTCTAGACGAGGTCCTTAATGGAAGTCTAGACGAGGTCCTTAATGGAAGCGTTTGGATGAATCAATTGCTAATTGCATATTAAGCATTTACTCTGTGCCCACCATTGGGGGAGAGAACCCACTGCACCCAGGGCCCAGTTTCCATCTTGGGACAGCTGTAATGATCAGGAAGTTCTTTTGACATTGGTCCCAAACTCTCTGCTAGTTGATCCTCGCTGTCCTTTGGGGCCAAGTAGAACGAGGCAAATCTCTTTTCCAGATATGTGCCCTTCAGAAGTCAGAGGACAGCCATAATGTTCTCCTTTAGGTTTCTCTCCCCCCAATTGAACATTCCCAATTTGTCCAGCTAATCTTCATGTGACTTATCCTAAGGACTTTCATCATGCTAGTTGCCTACCTTTAGACCCTCTCACTCCATCCATGCCTTTTCTGGGCAGTGAGGTGGCACAGTGGATAGAGCACTGGGCCCTGGTTTCAGAAAGACTCAAATGAGAATCTGGTCTTAGACTATCTTTGTGACCCTGGGTAAGTCATTTGGACTGCTGTCCATTTCCTCAATTGTAAAACAGGGATAATGATAGCACCTACCTCTGAGGGTTGTTGTAATACTTAGCTCCATGCCTAGCACATAGTAGGTGCTAATAAATGTAGGTTTCCTTCTTCTCTTGCCCCTTTCTTCAAATGTGGTGGCCAAACTAGAACACACTCATCCTGTGCAGGTTTGGTCATGGAAGCTAGCCCCTGAATGCAGCCTCAGCTTCTGTTAGCTTTCCATATGACACTGCGGACCCTCCACAACCTTGTTATCCATGGAGACCTGTAGATACATTCCAACTGCTTTCGAATGACCTGTCCAGACCTTGGGAACTGGAAAATTTGAAATCATGGGGAAAATGTTATTTGCTGCAATTAAATTTCATCTTCTTCGCCTCTCCCAGCCCTTACTTGCCACGTCTAAGCAATCGTGGACAATGGCTTACCCGTGGCATCTGCCAAATCTTTCCATAACTTGGGCCTTCACTTCTATCAGGAGAGAGGAATGGAAGTCACCATAGGTATTCTCTCACCGATCACAGGTGTCATCCCCTCTCTACCCATTCACCTTTCTTTCTTCTCTTTTCTGTCAAAATCGCTTGCCTTGGGTAGAAAGCAAAAACGAGAAGTGACGAGCTCTTCCTTTTCCTCCTCCTCAGTTCTCACGGCCCAGCCCGCCTCTCTTTTTTTCCTGTGAGCCTTCTCTTTTTACCCAATTTAGAAATCTTCTTTTGTTCCTTTCTCTTCTTCAACCACAGCAGCTTATTGGGAATCTTGTGGCCCTATCCTAACAGACTCGGATATTTATCCTACATTACCTGTCCTTAGTTCTACAAATACTCCCCGATCCTGGTGGAAACCAGAAGAAAATGGCCTGCCAAAGAAAGGCTAATGGACTGGAGCCCCAGAAGTGGACTTATTCAAATCAAACCTAGTGTTTGTCCAAAAGAGGTTCCGGTCTAATACTGGTAATTAGAGTGTTCACATTCAGGACAGGAAGGCTTAAGATTTCAGAGCTGGGAAAATTGCTTAACACTCCCTGGTTCAGAGGTTCTTGTCGGAGGTCCTTGAACTTTTCTCAGAAAGATTTTTATCACTATTTCTT